>NC_137105.1:45352793-45552852 GCF_949357685.1 Gobio gobio | reverse complement strand
GAAAAAAAACAGCACCTGAACACACCAAAAGGACTACAGGTGACTGTCAACTAGCATGCGTGTGCATCAAATGAGATAACCATTCATTTAAGCAGATATATTTGTCAATAAAAAAGGGAAAGCGGTATACAAACCATAAACAAACAGCATTTTGAATATCAATCACGCTGATCATGTTCTTTATTCCACTGCCCTCATGTTATGAAAATATCTGCGCAGTGTTGCTCAGGTAAGATGCCTTCTGACTGTTTCGACTTACTTGCTCGCTTTCATCACTTTTGCTCTTATTCTCGAGCACAGACTCGTTCGCCAATCAGAGTTCTCTCTCTATTATCTCTATCTCTCTCAATTATACAACACTGAGAATACGCAATGCTTTTAATTAGTTTTTGATGGGCCCATTTTGGTCTAATTTAAATCAGATTATTTCTCATGACTCATGAGTATAAATGTGTTAAGACAGAGGTAAGATGATGTAAAATTATAAATGCCTTCTGTCTGTTCAGTTTTGACTTACTTGCTCGCTTTCATCACTTTTGCTCTTATTCTCGTGCACTGAGAGTTCTCTCTCTCTCTCTCTCACTGACGGCCGATGCCGATTCTACATGTTAAATCGGCACAATTTTTTTTACTTGAAGTTGTTAATATTTCAATAATTTGAATGACACATTCTCTGTTGTTGGTTAAGGGTCACATGACATGCAAGTAAAAATAATAATGATTTATTTATTTAGGCAGCTATCACCCTGTAGACTGAAGACTGGTTGCCTACTGAAGCTAAGCAGGGCTGAGCCTGGTCAGTACCTGAATGGGAAACCTCCTGGGAAAACTAGGTAGCTTCTGGAAGAGGTGTTAGTGAGGCCAGCAGGGGGCGCTCACCTTGTGGTTAGTGTGGGTCCTAAAGCCCCTGTATAGTGGCGGGGAACCTACTGTCAAACAGCAGCATCCTTCGGATGAGACATTAGATGTTCTTCAGTTTCAAATGTTCACACTCTAAAGCTTTAATTTTGGTGGAATATTGGTGAAATGCTGTACATTTTTGCCCACAAAAATGTTGGAAATTGTGCAAATGTGAATGTAAATAAAGTGAACCTATTGTACATTACATTCCCAAATGCAAGTTAATCTAAAACCATGCTTTAGGAGGTTCCTTCATTCACAAAACAACTGGGCACTTTTACAATACAATACGTTTCTGACGCAGCTTACTAACCTATTTGTCGGTAAGATAGTAACACACACAGACACACACACACACACACACACACACACACACACACACACACACACACACGGAAACTGCTTGTCTAAAAATACTGGAATTTTCCCCCCCAAGTTAAAAAATTACTTTGGTGGGTGACTGTTTGGAAAAATCATACCCCTGCAATTTACATTGACGCACTAACATCCACACACACAGCTGGAGTGAGTGACGCTTGACCTATGAGGTAACCGATGCCCTGCTTGCAGAAGAGGGTGCGGCAGTCCGGGTCTATTAATTGAAGAACGAGAGAGCAGCGCTGAGATCTGACAGAGCTCACTCACACCCTGATCTGACATAACAGTTAAACAAATAGCATAAGCTAATCATACTTTCACAATGACATATCTTACATAAAAAATGTATAGCATGTTGGCAAATCTGATTGCTTTGTTTTATTAACTGTCACATTGATTTTGGTGCCAATACAAAATTATACAACACTGTGAATATCAAAATGCTTTTAATTAGTTTTTTTAATGGGCCCATTTTGGTCTAATTTAATTAGATTACTTCTCATGACAGAAGACAGAGGTTTTAAAAATATGAGTAGAATGATACATTTCTGTGAATTTCAATGAATCAATGCAAAACTAATAAATCAATTTCTTTGCATCAGCTTAAAATGTCTCCACGTTTTAATAATGTCTTGTCCATTTTTCATACTATTATTCAAAATGTTCAAATGCAAAATAAAACATAACACCGTTTATTGTTATATTGGTGGATATAAAATGTCAAACAACTATCCAACAGCATGGAACCAGTGTTGTTATTGTTAACTAACAAGTATTGTTTTAGCTAACAAACAACTATCATTTTCATTAATTTAAATAATGCTGACATAAAAAATATAACTTGACAATAGAATAAAAAGTGAAATTCAAATGAAAGCTAACTTAAATAGTAACCCATACTATAATTAGTGCTGTCAAATCGATTAAATCGCATCCAAAGTAAAAGTTTGTACTCACATTATATATGACCTCGAGACCGGAGTCTGTGCTGTAGTAAACGCAGGACCGACAATATCTTTGTAAAATGGCACAGCTTTTCAAATATCTGAACATACACGCTTAACATCAGTCAATCAAGCATTAGACTATGGTTATGATAATCAAGCACTATTTAATGATAGAACTTTAATAATTAGAACTAAAACTGTTGGTAACCATGTATGAATGCATATTTGTCATTTAACTGAACTTTGGACTGGTGTTAGTGCTTAAGATATTGTTGGTGTTTCTGTAAAAAAAATAGATAATAGCAATTATATTATATTATTAAAAGATAATAATAATACTACTAATTCTACTACTAATAACAATATACAACGCACTAAAGATTGATGAGCTGCTGGGTTCATGAATATTAAATCACATTGACAGCAAAATCGCTCAAACTGATTTGCTGAAATCAAAACAGGGACAGGAAAAGATGAGCGCCAGCCAAAGAGATTGCCATTTGCGCATTAGTTCCTGAAAGCTGAATAATTCCAAATGAACTCTTGTTATTTTGACAGTAAAATACAACAAAGAATATTGCTAACATGTCGCGCGCCGATTTTGGGTGGTATGTAAGACTCTTGCGCGCTCTCGCTCTCTCTTGCGTGCGTGTGTGAGAAACGCGCTCAGCAAAACGACGGAGTTCTTCACACTAGAGTTTACAGTACGTCAGATGAGCTGATTTGAAATCGTATAGATCGCTTGACGAGAGCGAAACTCTCAAGCACTCATTCAGAGTGTTCAGCGAGTAAAAATATATTTATGCTAAACTTATACTTAGCATCACACACACACACTGGCGAGTAAAATCGGAGAATGTATTAGCCAATGGCTAATGATAGATATTATTTAATCGCCCAGAGTGACGCATTGTAGAGGGTTGTTGAAAAAAAATCTTATGAGCTATACTGGGACCAACCACCTGGGGGCGATCGAGGCGCGGACACTTCAGTTTTTAACACGAGGGCGGCAGGCTTGGTATTTACATATATATAATTATACATAGTACACACACATATATGTAAACACAAACTTTTGCAGAAATCTACATGAAGCATTTAGTTGATATGATATAACAACTACAATAATAATAAATGCATATATTGCATGGATTTTTTTAGAACTCGTAATTTAGATCATTCAAGAATGGCTCAAAGAAGAATAAGGTCATCTATAAACAGAAACTCTGCAACCGTCATTTCCCAGAGCCACTTCTATCACGTGTCATACGGGACGACAGCATGAACGCAGACTGAAACCGATCAAAGATATGAAAAAATATATGTCTTGCGCTTTCAGCACAGTTTCAATCATGATCCAATTCTGATACAGCTGCACTGAACTGTGTCATTAGAACTGGCTATACCCAAAAAACCACAGTCCTCCGTCTCCAAACCAGTGGACCTCCAATCACAAAGACTTTAGTGCATGACATCATCTGACCAGAGGCCCGAGACGAGATAAAAGAGTGCACACAAACAGATTCCACTGATACCACTCACAATCTCTCTTTCTCTCTATCCGTCTCCTTCACCCGCTCCCTCTCTCCATCACTTGACTGTCCCTCCCTGCTGGAGTTATGCAAAGCGAGAAGGCAGCATTGTAAACAAACACTGGGTACAAAAGCCCGTATTGTGACTGCAGCGCAGGGTTTCCACTCTCACACACAAACATAAACATACGCACATGCAAACCAACACATTATATGCAGTCACGCTCATGGATACGCTGATCAGAACCGCTTCAATAAGCTGGCTGAATGAGTAAAAGATTTCACATAATCCGTGAGAAAGCCAAAACACAGAAGAGATTTAGAAATTCTGGAAAGGTCAGTTCCACGCAATCTTACAGACCTTCAATCTGTGGTGCTGATAGTCAGGAAAAAAAATGATCGGAATGTTAGTTTTAAAAACTTCCTGTGAAAGTGACCTCACTGTCTATCTAATGCACTGATCTGAGAACAGGTGAACGACGGCAGAACAGAACATGGCCATGCAACAAGAATGCTGCGTGCCATTTAAGTAATAACTCATTAGCACTAATACGATCTGTTTTTGTCCCTCTGCACTAACCAAGCGGAGAATCGCTTCACTTTTGTGTAAGCCATGTTTGCGGACAGACTGTTCCTGCATGCACCACACCCAGTAAAATAAGTCAGTCCAGAATCACATGATGGCCAAAGACTGCCATCTCTCTCTTTCCCTCTCAAGCAAACACACAGTTTAGGGTAAACAGTAGGATCCTGGTCAACACAGTAGGAATGCTGATCTATTGTCAACAGGGTGCGACTGTTACCAAGTACTTTAATATACAGCAAAAGAATGTCAAACATAAAACTTCTGATCAAGATCATTAACAAATCCATTTAAACTTTTACAGTAATGAAACCAGATTCTAATCCAGATCTGATTCCAATTCAGATCCCATCCTAGGTTTACCTTAACTAACCAGATTAGTTACCAACCAAATATGCTCAAACTAGGGATGTCAATTTACACAAATTCCCATGATCGATCAGCGTTTAAATGAACGATCAATTAATTGATAGCCTTAATACTGCATGTGTCTACAGCAGTGGCTTACAGCTGACTAGGGGTGGGAGAAAAGGTCGAAGCATCGTGATTCGTTATCCAACGATTCAGAATCGATTCTCAAAAATTCAGAATCGATTCTGTGTTCAATACAAACGGCCACTTCACCACTGTGGTCACCGGCCAAACAGAACAACCTGTTGATAGGCGAACGTTCGTATGCTGGTGAATTGGCTTCGTTTAAGATAAAATGGACAAACTACGACCTGCTCAGGGCCGTCACACCCGTGGGGACACTTTTCCCGGTGAGCGGGTTCAACACCTGCACGTTTTATGCAGTTTTTCCGCAGTTTTGCTCCATCGCCTTACAGCAGTCGCTCCTGCGCTTCTCTGGCTGCTCTGTGTCTGCGCTCGCTGCGGCTGCCTCCCCATTTCAAAAATGTATTTTGCTTATTAAATGCAAAGTTTTTAATTTCAAAAGCATTTCTAAATTAAGTTCATATTTCCAACAAATGAAATTCTGAGCCAAAATAACGAAGTGGTGCTCAAGTAGGCTATAAGGCGCTTTCCTTGCCATTAATGCTTAATAACACTCCTATGTCTCCAATGCGGTGGCCGGGACATAAACCAACATCCGTGGCATAATTTTTGGAATGACTTATCGGAGATTGCTGAACTACTGCACAATGTTTCAAACGAATGGAAAATTCTGAACAAAGACTTTGTTTTGGTGAGTGATTCGTTAAATGTCTCTAACATGACTGTTGAAGCTCGGCAAGTTTTCCCATGTGTGATGTTATGCGCACACACTGAATTTGGCTTCTCAGCGAGCGCTAAAGTTGTTTTTCTTCTGCATTAGCCTATGTTTTAAAGATTTTTTTTGTGGCTCTAACCAAAGTAAACTTTTTTTTGCTTTAAAAGACATTTTTTGTTAAAATAAATTTTGTTAAACTGAAAAATGTTCACACTTAGTTGTAAATTGAGATCTTTTTATTCTTAATGATTGTTCTTTGCAATTGTATGGCTTACTATGTTTCATTAGAGCTTGTTAATCTTGAATATAATTTTGTTAATAAAATAAAAGTATTGAAAGAAATCTTCATAATCTTTTTTAATATGGCAATACTGTCAAACAGATATTCTAACTAAAAACAAAACACATATTAGCTTCAATTTTGGTTAAAATGTAAAGTTCATGTATTTGCATGTATTTGACTCTTGTATGTTAAGAATCGTTTTGGGAATCGGATCGTTACTCCCAGAATCGGAATCGGATCGAATCGTCAAGTGCCTTAAGATTCCCACCCCTACAGCTGACCGCATGATAGGTTGTGCAAACGCTGCTCAAGACACCATGTTCCACACCAAATCAATGGGAAGGGTTTTTAGTCTAAATAAAGTGCTAAAGGATTGAAAAATGAATCGATGTGATTGATAATTGAATTTAATTACTTATTTAATAATCAAGTATGAGTAATACAACGTGTCACCAACTCCACCTCAGATGCGTGCTCTTCAGTATGTGTGGACACGCTCAAACAACGCACTGAAAACGCCAACTAGACCCAGTAAATTCGCAACGATGTATTACAATATTGTTCTCTTTATAATGATATGTCCCAATCATAGTCATTATAAGTTGTGCATTGCTGTTGGAGCTGCATGCGCTGACGCTGATCACTGGCACGCTTCACTACTGCATTCATTCTTAACCAGATGCATCCTATATGAGATTTAAAAATCAGCTATAGATCGGCCCACGGAAAATAAACACAATATTACAACTTAAATTTGCACAAAGTAAAAGGCTGCAAATGCACATGCAAACTTGTAGTCAAGATGAAGGTGTAACTCTAGCTGTAAAATGGTCCCAAACAGAGCTCCGGCGCGCTCACATCATTATTCCTCGTGTCTGATTTACATGTTTCGCGGTTGAGCAGAACGCACGGGCATGACCCGGATTAATCGATGATCGATAGGTTTTATCGATTAAATGTATTATCGACAATTAATCGATCATCGATTAATCATTAACATCCCTAGCTCAAACCATAAACCGTAAAAATATGGACGACGTGTCTTCACTCCCTCCCACTGAAGAAAAGTGAAGCCGCCAACGTCCGAATATGCCGCTGACATCTTGCGCAGATTTGGGACTGGAGTCTGTGCAGTAGAGAGCAGGAAGTAGAGCCGCGATATCAAAACCCCGCCCACATTCTCGCAGATGCAGAACAATTCATTATGTTGGTGTGAAATAAATAGTTATTGAAATGTAAAAATTCAAGCTAAAGCTCCAATCTCCCAAAAATCACAAAAAAGTCTGGAGGGGCGGGGGTTACAAGCTATACTGGGACCAACCACCTGGGGGCGATCGAGACGTGTCAGCTTCAGTTTTTAACACGAGAGCGGCAGGCTTGGCTCAAACCCATTCCAGTCGTACAGTAACTATACCATATTGTGATCCAGATCAGAAATATATGATTCAATGACTAATAAATACTTCACTTGTTCTATTACTGGATGAATCAGCACTTTTGACCAAATCTCTTGAATGAATGATTCAATGAAATACATTTTTAACAATCACTTGTCGCCACCTACTGGTGTAACGATGGAATCTATGCAATCTTTATTTGAAGTAGTGCTGGGCGATACGGCCAAAAACATTATCACAATATTTTTTCCCATATCATACCATAATCGATATTTATCATGATATTAATTTACCATTAATGGGGAAGAAAATGCTGCCCACATATTTGTTAGACCTTGAAAATGAATGTAAACTTGTTTGACACAATTAAACTCCACAGAGTAGCTACCTTTTAATTTAGGGTCCCATGAAATCCAATTTATTTTTCCCTAAATTCTGTGTTTTCCATTTAATTTTGGGGGGATTCTGAATTTTATGATTTAATATATATATATATATATATATATATATATATATATATATATATATATATATATATATATATATATATATATATATATATATATATATATATATATATATATATATATATATATATATATATATATATATATATATATATATATATATATATATATATATATATATATATATATATACACACACACACACACACATATATATAATTTATGTTATATATATACAAAAAATTTAAATAAAAAATAACACATTTTTCTTAAATATATACATGCATGTGTGTGTACTTATATATACATAATCAGACGTATACATATGCTGAGACGGCAGATGCTGAAAACACTGTGTGTGTCAGACGAAACTGTGCCGTTCATTTACACAGAGACACGCAGAAATCACTTATTAGCGACATGCACTGACTGGCTGTTGTCGAGTTTATTTCTCTGTGATAGACTGCTAGGTTAATCCATGTGGAGTAAAAAAATCATTGTTATCAATGTAAATTTTACCGCAATCTTGAAATAATAGGTTTATCTCCCACACTGACAAAAATTATTCATTGAGAGTGCAAGTGTAACGAAATCATTATTTTTTACAAATAAATCTTTGTTACTTGATTGATGAGCTCACTTAATTTGGATTTGTAGCAAAAACATATTTTGTATAATTATATATTGCACTTCTTATCCTGAGTAATCTAGACAAGGCTTTGAGGACGTGCATTTCAAACATACTATTTAAGTTGCATTTACTTAAAATATTTACTGCTGGATTTGGCTGATGCAATGAACCCTTTTCAAATTGTGACGTGTGATGAGACCACGCGAGAGTTTGAATCAAGATTGCGATCTTTTAATGATAACGTGTGCAGCTCTACTACACCATATTCTGATCTAGATCTGAAACACATCACCTCAAACCCAACCCCAGACCTACAGTATCTAAACCAGATTCTGCTCCAGATCAGCAAAATTCACCCTCATTTAAATCTAATGCAGAACGGGAAGATAAAACAGGCACTCTGCTCAGAGATCGACTGCTGATGTTTCAGGAGAGCACAGACGGTAAGTGCTTTTGGACAGTGAGCAGGGCATACACTGACAGACAGACGGTCTGTGAAGGCCCTTCAATCCCCCGAGGCCACAGTGAGAGTGCATTTCCTGTACTGTGAATTATAGCACCCAGCATAAGGGAAAAGAAAAGCCAAAAAAAGGTGGAGAGAGGGTGAGTGATGGAGAGGAGGGAAAGAGGAAAAAAGATAGACTGATCAATACAATCAGTTCTTCAATCTGAGGTTATATTATTTGCTGAAGGTTTTAGTGTAAAAAAAAAAACTGCATCTCCCATGAGTGCAGACAACCAAAGAAAAGACAGCTGTGCAGAAAAGCTACAGCATGAACTTGAACCATCCGCCTTCTTATTATCGTCTGAGACATTTCCTTTTTAAAGATCTTAACAAGTTTATGCTGGGTTACTAGAGATGAAATGATTCCCTTGGCAAACAGTACAATTCCTGTCAGGAACAATCAAAGCTCAGAGGTTTAAAATGAACTTCATCTTATAGTATATGTAATGACGCCTATGAAAATAAAATGTGTACATAAAATGTAATTAAATGTGTATGAATTGAATTGTAAGGTGTCCTTTTGAGTAATGTACTTAGCATAGACATCCGATTTAATTTTTCATAAATGACAATGAGACAGTAGCTAAGTTTCCATCCACTTTTTGCACTGTTTTATTATCAGCAAAGTGAATATGCGTTAAAAAAAGAAATTAGCTGTTTCCATCCAATTGGCCTTTTACTGATAAAATGGTGCGTAATGACGTCATCCCTAAAAAACACATTATGCCAAAAGTTTTGTTGTATGGCTAAAAAAAATCTGCCCTCAAGTTATGTAATATATCGCAAATTATATTGTAGCTTTCGCATCCCAAATATTTGTAAAATGCAGAGTAGGGATGGGCGATATGGACTTAAAAATGTATCCCGATATTTTCTAGTATTTATTGCGATAACGATATCAATGACGATAAATGTAGTATCATTCCCCATGTTTTTGGATACAAGTGAAAGCTGCATGCATTCTTATATTTATTTATTTATATATATATATATTTTTTTTTTAATGTAAAATTCCACACCAGCCTTTTCAGAAATGGAAAAGTTGCAGATATAATTGTCTTCTGTAAAAGTGCAGGAAATGTTTAAATAGTGCAACTGTGCTAAAAACATCACACAATACAAACAATAATAATTTTTAAATCAATGACAAGTTTTACATGTAAACCGATTCTGTATTTATTCATACATGGTGCAAACAGTGGTAAAAATAGCAGAAACAGCAAAAGTAATTATCCCAAAAATGTCTTCAGATTACAAAAAAGTTGAAAATAATGATTTAATGATAGAACTTCAGTAATTTGAGTTGATAATATAATAATACCACGAATTATTCTACTAATAAAAAATAAACTGCACTAAGGAATAATGAGCTTCTGGGTTCATGAATATTAATCACGTTGTCAGCGCTCATTCCAACTGATTGGCTGAAATCAAAACAGGCACAGTAATAGGTGCGCGCCAGCCAATGAGATTCCCGTTTGTGCATTCCTTTCTTTCTGTTCACGAAAGGCTGAATAATTCCAAATAAACGCCATTACTTTACAGGAAAATGCAACAAAGGATATTGTTTACATGTAGCATGTCAATTCTGTTTGGTATAAGACTCTCTCGCTCTCTCTTTGAGTGTGTGTGAAACACTGAGCGCTCTCAGTCGCGCGCCTCACACTAGTGTTTAATGTGCGTCAAATGCACTGCGCATTCATTGAGATGAACTGAAATTGTGTGCTTTACCGATCGATTGAGAAAGAGCAAATCTCTTAAGCGCTCAGTCCAAGTGCTCAGCGAGTGAAATACATCTGTATGGTTCAGATTGCCCTCAGGTAGCCCCTCGTTTAGCTATGAACTCTTCCGCAGCTTCCACCATAGTTGTTTTCGTTCTGCACGTGAGATGCGGATTCAGTGCCGCAGCTCCTATCAAGCACTGCGCGTAGAGCACCGAGTGCTGCGGGGGCACCACAAGAAATTCTCTCTCCAACCCCCTTTCAGCTATGAGTGACGAACGCAGCCACCGCGGCCATCATAAAGTAATAACGTTTAGGGCATCAAGAGACGGCCAGCGGTGGCACGGTGCGGATGGGTCGCGCCATCAACTAGGCTTTATCGTTATTATCGCGGGAAGGCAAATTCTTATCGTGGGGAGAATTTTTACCGGTATATCGCAAACGATAAGATATCGCCCATCCCTAATGCAGAGTGTAATAAGAATTTAAATTCGCCAATTTACCGTTTACCATTTTCACGAATAATAGGCTTGGTTTTGTACCATGGGTGTGTACACTTGGCAGTTCATTTGCCCTGTATGCAAAATTTTAGGATCCATAAAAAATATTGGTACAGTAAAATGCTCGGACGCCAGCGTTTTTCGGCGTGTATTGAGTGTTCACACCCAATCGATTTTCACTGGCGATGCGCCGAGTGAGTGAACGTGCAAATTCAGTATATGGCGCTCCCGGTACACAAGGTGGTGCTGTGCCACTTTGTGCTTCTGACACTTGCTTTTCACACAGAAGAAGAAGAGAGACAGTATTTACATGCTTGCCAAAACCATTCACACACTCTTGCTAACTGGCAAGCAGATTTAGCAGCTCATCTTCTTCTTTGTGTATGTACTTCTTCTTCGTCGTATCAATGTGTGCTCGGCAAGACCGTTTTGTGCTTGAGCGCCACCAGGTGGTGTTTTACTGTAACTTCAGCAGCTCCAGGCACGTGAACAAAAGCGCCGATCTCATTGGTCGGACAGTTTTCTTTATTTTTTCTAATTCGTTTGAGATTACATATTAATAAATATGTATACAATTATTTTATTAACAAGTGTCATATTTGTGATTTTCATTTGTCAAAAGTAGCCAGATCCTGCCCATGAAATCGTGATTTTATGGCATGCATTTTATTTATTCAGATACAGGCGTAGTACTGTAACACGTTTATTTGACCTTTCTTTTTGTCAGCTTTGGAAACTCCAACAGTCTTCCTTTGTTTGACAGACGCCCCATTTTTAATTTTGACGAGCTGTAGATTTTCAAGGCATTATATTTTCCTCATCCATTTTGAAACAAATGTTATTATATATTATTAAACTGTATATTTATTAACAAGTGTCATGATTTTTTGTATAAAGAGTATTTAGATCAATACTTGATCAAACAATATTCAGAAACGGGTGCAGTTAGCTATCATTTTTCTGATTAGATTGTAAAAAAGATACAATTACAAAAATAAGGATGAATGATATTTGAGAGGTAGCACGTCTTATTCTTACGAATAGCAATACAATAATTAATATTATATTAATGCTTTAATGGGAGCAAAGCCACAAACGTGGACGCTGTATAGGCCAATTCTGTCATGTGACACCGAATTTATTTGCGTTAAAGCCCTTTTTCTCAAATAAAAGGGTTTACAAACGATTTTTTGCGACATTTGAAGTATCGACATAGAATTTAAATGTTAAAGATAAACGGGAAAAGACCGTTTGACATTTGCAAAAAAATGTAATCGATAATTGCCATTTCCATCAGCTATATTGGTAACCTTTTTTCACAAAAAAAATAAATAAAAAATCATTGGGTGGAAACCTGGCTAGTGATGTACTCAGATACAGTCAATGGTATCAATGGGTTGTACCGATGGTCTACGTCGCTCTCTCTGGTCAAAACGTCACAAATCGCAGTATGTAAAACAAACTTCAACATGTTGCCAAACTTGATTTTGCCAAAAAACCACATTGTTTCCAGTAATGATGGAAGCCAAGTGTTGAATTAGCACTAAAATCTGTGCATGAACCGCTGGGTGTTCAGGAGTCGGTCCCAAACAAAAACATTTCAGCTAAAATCACAACACCATATCAGCAGCAGTGCAAGCTAGAGACCGCAGGACACTGCACACCTTGCCAAGAACAAGCGCACCTGTCAGCACCAAAGCAACAAACACACACTCCGCAGAGAAAGAGACAATATTGCAAAGTGGTGAAACCCAGTGTGTTCAGAGAGAGAGAGAGAAAGAGAGAGAGGGACAGTGGGCGTGCTAGCCTAACATTTCCACCGATCGCACCTCTGAGTCAGCAAAGACACTCACACACATCAGCACCAGATCTCTATAACACCCTCCATCCCAAAAACTGACAAAAACACGGCTAAATACAGCGTGCTGTGTCATGAGGGAGAAGGAAAGAACTAAAAGAAACAATGGAAGGAAGAAAAGAGGATAAGAGAGTCACGCAAGAAAGAAGAAAATGAAAGAAAGAATAAAGAAGAGGAACAAAAAACAACAAGCGAGACCAAATGGATGAGTCTGAGGGAAAGAATGAAAAAATAAAAGTAGGAACAAATGGAGGAAGGAATTAGCAAAAAGTAAAACAAGAAAATGAAAGCAGCAATGAACGAACAGGCGAAAGCAAGCAAATGAAAGAAGGGAAGAATGAACAAATCGAATGAAAGAGGGAAAATAAACAAAAAGGGGGCAAAAGAGAAAGCAAACAAAAATGTGAAACGAAAGAAAAAATAAAAAGGAATGTGAGACGGAAAAGAAAAAAATAAAGCAGCAAATGAACTTACAAACAAAAAACGAAGCAAAAAACGAACTGAAATTAAATTAAAGGAGTAGTGAATGAAAGTGCAACAGAATGAAAGAGGGCGAATGAGCAAAAAGGAGCAAAAGAGAAACGCAAACAAATGTGACAAGAAAAACCATAAGAAAATGAAAATGGAAAAGTAAAATGAAAGAAAGCAACAATGAACAAAAATAAAACAAAGCAACAGAACAAAGGAATAAAAGGGAGTGAAAGAGCAAACAAGCGAAAGGGAGCGCAAGAGTGGAAGACAAAAGAAAAGAGGGAGCTATAATGAACTATTTATATTCTGTCAGCTTTGTCAACTGCAGTGTTTAACTTTATGAATTATTGTGTTGTCTGTTTTTAACAGAGCATCTCTGCTCTTCCAGTCCTGATAATGAATCACTGAAAGAAAACACCACATGCACAAGCACTCATTTTTCCAAGACAAACTTCCATTGCGGTTTAATGAAGTGAAGTCTGATCACATGACTGCGGTGACAGAGAGATATAGAGAGAGAGGGTGTGGCTGGAGCACTACTGTGTGTGTGTGTGTGTGTGTGTTTGAGTGTGTGATCATCACTGAATCCGGCCCTGGAAAGCCCTCGAGGGGACCAATATTAGACACATAACATGCAGAGTCGCCATATCCTTCCTCTTCCTGCATACGGCTCATTTAACACAATAAACAGACGCACCATCAAAACACGTATAATATTAAACAGCAGATCACACTGAACAGGGCAGGTGTGACTGTGTCTGTAAAGCTGCCTTACAGGTGCAGAAACAGGTTGAGCTGGGGACGGGCACTACAAACACACATAAAATGTTCCTTCTAAACCAAAGAAAAATAAAGGGCAATGCTGACTCATTCAATATCCATTGAAAAACAAATCAAAGTGATTAATGAGAATATGCCTCTACAGCCTTAGGGTTCGACTACATATATATGGTTGGTTATTTGTAAATCTGTGACTAGTTACTGCAAAGGAAAACTGTTCAATAATTAAAACAATCAGATATGTCTGAGAGTTTTACATGTCTATTTAAGGCCAATAGAGTTTAAACAGGGCTCGACATTAAGCCTGTTCACACGCTTGTCCTTCGGACAAGTAAATCTGTCATTCACTTGTCCGAGTAAAACATTTGCTTGTCCAGATTTTTTTGTAAATATAATCTATACTGAAGCAATATTCTCACCAGTGTTTAATCAGCTTTGACATATTTAAATATGCATATTTGTCATATTTGTACCTTTTTATAAAGGGCATTTTTCCATTATCTTATTAAATATAGGCTATGCTTCAGCTCTCCTTTTATATTCTTAAATTTTATCAATAAATGTAATTAGAATAAGACACTATAGGCTGTTACCAATCAAATTAAATCATTTACACAATTAAAATTACAACTGCATTAAATAATGTTATGAGATTATTTTAAATATTTTTGAATATACAAATAAGAAATGTTGGAAAGATGAAACTAAACCACCAGTAGGTGGCAGCAGGTGACCATCGATTCAGTGAAACGGCTGAATCATTCAAGAATTTGGCGGTCGTTTACGAATAGGCCATTGAATCTTTGATTCAACCGATTCATTAAAACGCTGAATCATTAACTAACACACACTGTTGCTGTGAGATGCGTTACGGTTCTGCTGTGATGTTTGTTTGGAGCTATTTTCGCTGCTGAAATAGAACAAAAACAGTCCATATTGCTTCTAAAATGTAAGTGACTTTGTTAAATTGTTTATGGAACTGGCGTATGAAATCAGTGTCATTTTCAGTCGTGATGGTATTCAGGAAAACAACACTCTTGTTAGTGTAATGTTGCTTAGCTGTATCATATGTTATAAATATAAAAACTGCACAATTTTAATTGTGTATGTTAACTGAGTTTCTGTGTGTGTGAGTGGCGCTCATTTGTTTTCGATTTTCTCCTCGAGAGGCTGCGCGAGCCTCAACAGCACAACCTTGTTAATGTCAGTTCGTTTAATATTATATTATTCACTATCGATCTCCACTTACACTAACTGAATGCAGAATCATTGCACTTTGGTGATTCCCTAGTTATTTTTTGTTTTGACGTTTTAACCAGGATTCTTGTCCGTCGGGCAAGTAAAATTGTTTTTCACTTGCCCCTTCAAAAAATCCACTTGTCCCGGTGTCATGTTGTCATTGTACTGTTTTGTTGTTGAGTTTTTCATTAAGAATAATAGGCTAATGAACCCACAATTCAAGTAACCCGTCCCCGAATTGAAGCCAATTCTAAACCGAGACTAAAATGAGGGCGGCCGCACGGTCATTCATTCACGGCCGCACAGTGCACAGATTTATGGCCGTACAGTCATTCACGGAGTGTCCAGTCTGGTGCGTTTTCAGTTCATGCCTACTGGAAACTTAACTTTCATAGGAAAGTCGCTTTGCTCCGCATCGCTCCGTTATGAATGCCCAAGCGTCGGTGCGCATTTTACTTTTGGTTTAAAATTACCGATTTGAAAAGCCCCCGCCGGTGATACTGGTTTTATCCAGTGTCCTCACCGTCAAATCCCTAAATGACAGCTGTTTGAGTAACAAATAATCCATTAAAATCATTAATAAAAATTATCAAAAAGACAACCATTCTCAACTTGCATTCTCAATTTTTAAAACAGCTCATCCTGACAGCAAGTGATTAAATACTGCAGTCATTATTGAATTGCAAATACTGTGTGTGTGTGTGTGTGTGTGTGTGTGTGTGTGTGTGTGTGTGTGTGTGTGTGTGTGTGTGTGTGTGTGTGTGTGTGTGTGTGTGTGTGTGTGTGTGTGTGTGTGTGTGTGTGTGTGTGTGTGTGTGTGTGTGTGTGTGTGTGTGTGTGTGTGTGTGTGTGTGTGTGTGTGTGTGTGTGTGTGTGTGTGTGTGTGTGTGTGTGTGTATCAAATCCAGCCACAAAGAAAGGGAGTGTATTATGATTAAATAATCATGGTTAAACATTCAATTTAGGTGTTAATTAATTAAACTTTAAATCCTAAATCCTAAATTATAGAACAGTAATTTACAAAAAAGAAAAAAGAAATAAACATTTTTCAGGTTATTTAAGTTATTAACTGTTCTGTTGCATGATTATAATTTTTTTAATTACTGCACATTTTAGATTGTAAACCACTTTTACTGACATTTCTTGTTTATTCATGTTAAGTTACTGTTCTGTTGCATTATTATTTTAAAAAGAAAAATGTAAATTACTGTATACATACTGTTCACAAGTTTGTGGTCAGTAAGTTTTTTTATACTTAATACTTTTATCCTGCAAGGATATATTAAATTGATTAAAAGACATTTATAATGTTACAAAGGATTTCTATTTCAAATAAATGCGGTTCTTTTAAACTTTCTATTCATCAGAAAATGTATCAGTTTCCACAAAAATGTTAGCAGCACAACATTATTTCAACATTTATAATAACGGTTTCTTGAGCAGCAAATCAGCATGTTAGAATGACACTGAAAACTGGAGTAATGGATGTTTTGTCGTCACAGGAATACATTACATCTGACAATATATTTAGTACTAGAGAACAACTGTTAAACAAATTGTATGATACTTTACAGTATTACTTTTTTACTGTATTTTTGACCAAACAGATGCAGCTCTGGATTGCATAAGAGACTTCTTTTGTTTTTTTGGGGGTTTTTTTGTACATTTAAAAATCCTACTAACACCAAACACATATACGGTAGTATATGCTTATTTTCACATATTTTTGGAAGTGAAGCATTAAGCAAAATGCAGAACAATTCAGCAGATTAAGTGATTCTGAGTTGCAGCCCTATTAACTTAAAGAATATAGAGAAGTCAGGAACATGAACATGTCCTGGCAGGTACAAAACCCAAATCCTCGCCTGAACACTCAAGACTCATCAATTTGGGGAGAGCAAGGTGTGGTTTGGTTGCAATGTAAACACCCACTAACACACACATACACACACAGACCTGTGTATTGTCACTTATTAACACACCACACACTCAGAGAATCTCAGCCTTCGAAAGATACAGGGAAAAAAAACTTTTTTGGTCCAGTTTGAACTGGTGTTTTCCATCATATTTGAATGCGTGGAGGTCACTTTGCCTTTTGAATGCAGAGTCACATGCAGTGATGCAACATCACACTCCCCACACTGTTTTCCTGTAGCCAAGGAGCTGACATACCAAGAAGAGTGGTCGTAGCTGGCTCAGCCATGAATGACACACAAAGACCCTCGTGTATCCCTATCTGACCCTGTAGGGGAGGCGAGTTTCAATACATTTATGGTCACAAATGCATTCATCTGCTTCCTGCAGACAAGTTATGAGCACATAAACAAACACTGTCTTACTTAACCATCAGTCTCTCTTCACAGGAGGAACGACTTCCCTTTCACACAGGCCCAGTCAAGGGTCAACCTTGATTTCTCTTCTAGTAAATCAGCCGACATAGCTCCAATGTCAAAATGAAATCTATCAGATTATGACGTAAAATTGCCAAATTAAACAGGATATGTGAAGGGAAAAAGATAGGGTGTGACTTTCTCCATTGGGAATTGACTAGATCAAAGGATCATGAAAAGTGGCCTATATTTGACATGATGGTTGGTGGGAAGAGCCTGGTGACCGCTGATTAGTCATTATTTCTATAATAGTATGCAACAATGAATAATTTCTAATTTTGGACGTGACAGCGACGATTGAAATGATGATCGGTGTGACTAAAATATATATATATATATATATTTTTCTGATTATTTATAGCAGCATTTTGGCCGGTATCTGAGGTCTAATTGGTTAGTGTTCCGACAACTCTTTCAGTTTTTAATCTCAAAACATTTTCCCACAACGTTTGAGCTGGACTAGTTTATAAGAGCACAATTATGAGCATAATGAGGCTATAAAAGGCCGTTTAATCTCCTCGACAACCTCTGTAGTCCATTTAGCCACTTTTTCAAGACACATTACAGATTCAAAAAAAATCAAACGTGGGGTAATGATGTATTTCATGTCTTAGAATAAAACATGAAAGTGTCTTGAGCTTGTGTTAACCACTGATCTAATTTCAGTCATTTAAAACCCATCGTCTTCAGGAAGATGGAACCGGAAGTGCTGAAATGCTAACTCGCTTCCGCGTTTTTACCTACAAAGTGATGTCATACCTGCACCACTCTATAGCCTACATAACATTATAATGACAACACTTTTGTAATTGAGTGTTGTAAATTCTTTGTGCTTTAGTTTACACTTTGAGTTACAAATGCAGACAAGCATGGTTAAGTTCAGTTGAGCATTCATGTCCTTTTGTGCAGATGGAAGTTGTAATATTACTTTTATGTTGTATATCTGTTTAATCTCATATAGGATGCATGTGGTTGAGTTTATTAACCCGCTCGCAAAGCACTTCAGTGTTCACTTTTCAGTTTCAGCTCAAATGCAACGGCCAACATTATTGACTATGATTGGGTTATTTGAGACAGTCATATTTCTTTTAGATGTTTCTTTTTCAAAAACATTGACGGTATTATTAATAATCTAGCAGTGTTATTTTTCTCATCATATTTTGTCATCAGTAGCCCCATGGATTATTTAAAATAGTTTCTCGTCATGGCTTCGAAAATGCACAGGGATGTCTGGAAGGATCATGTGACACTAAAAATTCAGCTTTGGCATCATTCTAATAATGCTGATTTGGTGCTCAAAAATAGTTATAATTACCACCCGGTTTTTATGAAATAATTCAGTCATGAAATCTAAACACTCGATTACCCAGAGCTCCCTGCTTCAGATCAATATGAATGGGGGAGAGTGGTAAATTGCATTCTTTAAATGTATTTGAAATGTTTAAAATAGTTCTGATCGTATTAGATTTCTGATTTTGTAATAACTTTTGGTTACACTTCATTGTTACAGTGTAATTATACATTTAAGTGCCGAGTAATATTAATTAACTACATGTATTTACTATAGGGTTAGGGTTTGGTTGAGGGTTAGTTGCATGCAATTATGCATACATGTAACACATGTAACAAGGACACTAAAATAAAGTGTTACCCAACTTTTATATTTGAGTAATTCTCACTTTAGACTACCTGATGAGCAACTTAAGACTTCGATTACACAAAGTATTTGCTTGTTCTCTCTTGTCTGCGATTACTCTTATATCAGAGTCCAACTATAAACAAAAAGTGCATACACACACACACACCTCGCACATACGCCTCCTAATCAAACAGTCCTCTCTTTACTAGAGTTAAAACCATGTTTGAATACCCATCCCTTCATCTTTCCCGTTGGTACCTTTAGCACGATGCCGTTGAAGACGAACAGCTGGTCGGCTTGTCGGACTGGATCCGTCTTGCTCCTCTTCATTGGCCTGCAAAACCAGCCGTTTCATCCTCAGCAAGCGAGGGCCGGTTTCCTTTGGCCATACTCCCCCCGTGTCCGTCGTCGGCAGCCCGCCGTCCCCGGAGATGACCGTGGGAACGAGGCTCTTGAGGAATTCCATGTTTGCACTGTGACAATTTCACTCCAGGCGCCTGTGCGGGTGCACAGTGACAGCCCTGCCACCCACCATCACCTCTGAGAAATCAGGCCGTCTGTGACTGGACTGACGACTGCAGAAAGTCCACTCCCAGGCCAAACCACAGCTTGTCAAACACTGACTTCACTGCAGGTTCCTCTTTGTCGTGTCAGTTAAAATTAGAAGTGTCTATATACACACACACACAACCACCCAGGCGAAGCACATATGATCTGTTGTTGTAATGCAGAAGCTGTTGGTGGTAGATCCAAGACGACAAAGGCTGGAATGAGGTACAAGCGAGCACCTGTAGATCCAGCTGCTGTGTTCTTCAACCTGCCCGTATTCCACATGCCACAGGCCAGCTGTGAGCACTTCCCAAAACAAAACCCAAAGTTCCCTTGAGCTTTTACACAGCGAGAGACCAACCTTACTACCTGTCTGTTCATGCAGGATGGACTGAACGCTCTGATGTGGTGATGTGATGACAGTAGGCGGAGCCTTTCAGCTAGAGCGCATTATCTGGGCGGAGCCTGGACGTGTCCAACGGGAGATAACGCATGCCCGGGAGAGAGGCCAATCAAAACACAGCTGCTACCAACCACGCCCAGACGTTTCTCCTTTCTGAAGGAAGGGAGGGAGGGAGGAAGACTCATCCGTCTGTGATGGGCGAGGGAGTGCATAACAAAAAGTGAGAAGGCGTGGCATCTTCGGCGTGCTGCTGCGCTCTGATAAGTTTTATCAGGTTTTTAACTAGAGCTGCTCTTCACATCCCCCTCTTTCACACACCATCTATAACTTCCCTTACATTGGGGGAAAAGGATAAAAAAAATAGCTCAGAAGGCATGGTGTAAAACAAACAAAGTATCTCACACACCCACGCACACTGGCTGCTGGTTTCACTTCCAGTTTGCAGCAGGGCAGCGGGTGAGAACTAGTTTGTGAGACATTGTTTGATCTGCTTGACTGCTCATTGATGCACACGTATCTAACTTTGTTTTGATGAAAACACACAGATAAGCTTTATAAAGACTATTTGGACAAATAAAGTGCATACTGGAAAATGTGAAAAGAGAAATATTCAAGATACAAGATACAGAAGGTTTCTAGACTGTAAACCCTAACGCTCAAAATAATGAATTGGTTTGAGTGGAGCCAACTCAAATTAAACAAATTAGTTCAAACAAATTCACTTTTATGAGTATTTAGAACTTTCTTTTTCTTTTGAGTTCCCAAAACTGAGACTTTTTAAGTAATCTGAACTGTTTCATTGTTTTGGGTTTTATGAACTTGTTTCTTTTAAATTTTCTTTCAATTTAAATTTAATCGAAACTTGCCTGGGATTTCTATCTCCCAGCATGCTTTGCCATGACACTCAAAAGGGACAGTACATGCCAAAATGAAGTGTTATATTATGTTTTTTTTTTTGGTGCAAAATTAACGTTAAATTGGAGATTAAGTAGTGTTACTGTTTTGCTCTGCTGGTTTAGAAGAGTTTCTGTTATGTTGGGGTTTTTTTGTGGGGTTTCCATCATGGTGACGAGTGGAGCATGGGCTTAGTTTGAGAACAAACATACAGTGAGAAAAATAAGTATTTGAACACCCTGCTATTTTGCAAGTTCTCCCACTTAGAAATCATGGAGGGGTCTGAAATTGTCATCGTAGGTGCATGTCCACTGTGAGAGACATAATCTAAAAAAAAAAAATCCAGAAATCACAATGTACGATTTTTTAACTATTTATTTGTATGATACAGCTGCAAATAAGTATTTGAACACCTGAGAAAATCAATGTTAATATTTGGTACAGTAGCCTTTGTTTGCAATTACAGAAGTCAAACGTTTCCTGTAGTTTTTCACCAGGTTTGCACTGCAGGAGGGATTTTGGCCCACCCCTCCACACAGATCTTCTCTAGATCAGTCAGGTTTCTGGCCTGTCGCTGAGAAACACGGAGTTTGAGCTCCCTCCAAAGATTCTCTATTGGGTTTAGGTCTGGAGACTGGCTAGGCCACACCAGAACCTTGATATGCTTCTTACAGAGCCACTCCTTGGTTATCCTGGCTGTGTGCTTCGGGTCATTGTCATGTTGGAAGACCCAGCCTCGACCCATCTTCAATGCTCTAACTGAGGGAAGGAGGTTGTTCCCCAAAATCTCGCAATACATGGCCCCGGTCATCCTCTCCTTAATACAGTGCAGTCGCCCTGTCCCATGTGCAGAAAAACACCCCCAAAGCATGATGCTACCACCCCCATGCTTCACAGTAGGGATGGTGTTCTTGGGATGGTACTCATCATTCTTCTTCCTTCAAACACGTTTAGTGGAATTATGACCAAAAAGTTCTATTTTGGTCTCATCTGACCACATGACTTTCTCCCATGACTCCTCTGGATCATCCAAATGGTCATTGGCAAACTTAAGACGGGCCATGACATGTGCTGGTTTAAGCAGGGGAACCTTCCGTGCCATGCATGATTTCAAACCATGATGTTTTAGTGTATTACCAACAGTAACCTTGGAAACGGTGGTCCCAGCTCTTTTCAGGTCATTGACTGATTTCTCACCTTTCTTAGGATCGTTGAGACACCACGAGGTGAGATCTTGCATGGAGCCCCCAGTCCGAGGGAGATTGACAGTCATTTTTAGCTTCTTCCATTTTCTAATGATTACTCCAACAGTGGACATTTTTTCACCAAGCTGCTTGGCAATTTCCCCGTAGCCCTTTCCAGCCTTGTGGAGGTGTACAATTTTGTCTCTAGTGTCTTTAGACAGCTCTTTGGTCTTGGCCATGTTAGTAGTTGTATTCTTACTGATTGTATGGGGTGGACAGGTGTCTTTATGCAGCTAACGACCTCAAACAGGTGCTTTTAATTTAGGATAATAAATGGAGTGGAGGTGGACATTTTAAAGGCTGACTAACAGGTCTTTGAGGGTCAGAATTCTAGCTGATAGACAGGTGTTCAAATACTTATTTGCAGCTGTATCATACAAATAAATAGTTTAAAAAAAATCATACATTGTGATTTCTGGATTTTTTTTTTTTTTAGATTATGTATCTCACAGTGGACATGCACCTACGATGACAATTTCAGACCCCTCCATGATTTCTAAGTGGGAGAACTTGCAAAATAGCAGGGTGTTCAAATACTTATTTTCCTCACTGTATGATAAATGTTTTATATTACTGTACTCATTCAGCAAATGCTAATGCTACCAAAGCATTGCGTCACCAATTAGCATGGGTGACATTTATTGAATTAGCTAGTTAAAGCTAGTAAAGTTTCCACTACTACAATTTGAGATTACATTATATTTTGACGTTAAATGTATGAATTAGCTTCCTCAAATATTTCAAGTTCAGAGCAATTCAAATGTATGATTACAAAATAAAAATCTGCAAGTTCTGCTTACTTAAACTTTACATTTCTTAACTTAATTTTCTTAACCTCAATTTTTTGTTTTGTTTTGCAAACTTATTCGGGTTTACAGTGTACTTGGTTTGACGAATGTAAGGTGTCCTGAAGTATATCAATGGAAATGTTCTTGGAGGCATTTTGCATATGGCAGGCCTTTGTGCTGACTCACTGTAACATATTCAAATGAGCAGCAGGCTGCTTTTGCTGACAATGGACGTCATAATGATGACACTAACTCTTGCCATGTCTCCAATCTATACACTGACAGCACCACTGACACAACAGACTCTTCGGAAGAGCATGGACTTGTGCGAGATCCTTGATATAAGAATGACACAACTATAACCCTTTCCAAAGTGACGTCATCAGATAATAACACACACACGTCATCATGAAAAACATTTTAAAGTATATTCAAATAGAACAGTTATTTTAAATATATATATATATATATTTTTAAGTATATTTGATCAAATAAATGCGGCCTTCTTAACATAAACATTTGAACGGTAGCATGTTCATAAATGTTGTAATTGGTTCAAACTCTTAACGTTTGTATTATATTATAATGTGAAGGAAAATTCGGCCCTAGTCAAAATAAACTTCTCAAAATGCAAAACATCTACAGTGCCACCTGAAGGGTAGAGAGGAGCTCCAGGAGGAGGAAATGACCTCAGCACCATACAGAAAGTTCTCTGTTCCTACTGTGGCCTAATATAACCTCATTCGTTCACAAGACTCATTGCTCACATAGACAGACAGAACAAAAAAATGTGCACAAATGATTCACAGGAAATGCTCACACCCTTGAGCTCTGTGTGAACATGTCAAGCAAGCCATGTAATGTTTCAGTTCATTAATGTGCAAGCAGACAAAACCAATGTGCATACATAGATTGTTATTAGTGGCCCAAAATAGTCTCTGAATCTCTTTATGTTAGAGTTATCAATGTGTTACCCACTTCTGGAAAAAAAAACACCCTTTGATATTTAGTAAACAACAAATTAATAGTGTTACATAAGCTTTAAGTAGCATGAGAATGAGAAGAATAAGTTCAGACAGAGCCAACTCTCTCTCGCTCTCTCTGTGTGCGTGCACGCATACCTAAAATCTCTTCGCAAGTCTGCCCTCTAGGGGTGGCCAATAGCAATACTGGCAAACCTCAGGACAGGGTACCACAAAAATGCACTTTTTTATGTACATTCCATGTATAGGGATGTATATCATTTTGTGAGAAAGAGAAGAAACACTGGTAGGACTGTGCAAGTCTCTCCAAAGCACAAAATAAAAAAACCAAGGCTGTAAGATTTTAACTAATTCTTGATCTACGGGCACTTTAAATCTCACGGGGGCTTAAATAATAAATCAACTAGTGTTGTAGGAAACACTCAATTTGGTCTATAAGCAGCAAAGGGTAGACAACAGGACATAAACCAAGCAGGTGACAACACAGCCGTTCTTACACACACAGTGATGATGTGGGAGAATCAGATTTCTCTGGAAAGTTTCTAACTCACTCATTACTTCAAAACACACCTCCGTGTCAGACACACAACACAAAACCCATATCTGACGGCCCAAAACGCTGCCAACCTTGATGATGAAACACAAAGCAGAAGCTTTCCTCGTAAAACTGAACTAAACTCAAAGTCCTATTTGCATGAAACACCATGGCAAAGGTCTGTGTGCATGAAAAAATCCCCCTTTTGTCAATAATATTATCCCTTTAAATTAATCTTTGATCACCAAAACTACATATTTACACATATTTAAATTCTTCATGCCTTAAATATACCCTTGCTTCATTTAGTATACGCAGAACAATGAATATGAAATTAGCCCCGCCTCCACTCACTCACACAAGCTCAGAATACCTGATCCACTCATGTATCATTTAAGCCATGGTCTGTCTGAATACTCAATTCTGATTGGCTGGAAGGTGTGCAATAAAATCGCTTAATGTACAGGTAGTTTCAAGTCAGTTGAATCACTGTTCTATATTAATAGCTACTGGATCACTACATTATATTTCTCAGCAACGATGGGGTTACATCGCTATTTTTAAGTAATAAACGCACATCTTCGTTGTTAAGAGACGCTGAACAGACGCAGGTACGAATCTCTCTCTCTCAATAATGAATTCAAATAAATGTAATCTTACGCACTACTTTATCTCTGTGTCTGATTCAAAGTGGGCAGAATGCTAGATCTCACGAGTAACCGTCAGTTTTACCCTTCCGGTCAAATATTGCACTGCAAACATCAATAACAGCTTGAATTTGTCAATGTAGGCAAATGACCATGGTATAAGTGGGATAATCCACGGCTAGCTGTGCATTAATGGATTTTAAAGCACAACGTGGAGGCAAAGAACCGCCCGACGCGAAGCACAAGGAAAAATGAAGTGAGCGCACCAGTTACGTAGTAGTTATATATTGGCTTACATACATTTACAGGCATTTAGCAGACGTTTTTATCCAAAGTGACTTACAACTGAGGAGTATAGGAAGCGATCTGTCATGAAGAGGCAAAAAAAATGCAAAAAGTGCCTGAAATACGGCACTGAAGTTTTGGACATTACTCAGAGTAGCCTAAGCTAGAATAGGGTGAATATAGAATATATATTGGCTTGCATTTTTTTAATTCAGTATCATTAAAATGATTGAATTTCATTTAAAAACTCTTTTATTAACACAATTATACAAAAATAAGCCAATTTAAAATAAGAAATAAATAAATCATTTTTTTAAAGCATTTTCGGTTTTTAGCCAAGACCATAAAGAATTTATACAAATTTAAATACACAACACTATGAAAAAAAAATATAGAATTCATTCTTAAATCATTGATTATTAAATCATCATTGATTATTCAAATATAATTAAACCATTCAAATGGAATCCAGAAAACTTAAAACAGAAAATAGATTTTTTTTTTGTATTTTCTATTTCATAGGGCCCTAAACATGTAATTTTTTTTAAAGCTTTGAATAAATGATTGTTAAATTGTATGTTTCATGATTTTAATTAATTAGACATGATTTTTGATTACTAAAATTTTATTTAACCATTAAATTGGGTGACCAAAAAACATTTTTCAAAAACAAATAAATAAATGGAATCCAAAAAAAAAAACAAAAAAAAAAAACCTGAATTAGTAAAAAAATGTATAAAACTGAATTTGGGACAAAATAAATGGATTTCATAGGGCCCTATTCTTTTCGCAAAAACCGAAAACGAAACATGAGACGCAAGAGCTTTGCTTCTTTCCTTTTCCATTAATATTTAATAAGATTAGCCTACTTTTATTTACAACAAAACACCACATTAATATGTATTATAGGCCTATTACATAAAAAAAAGATTATTATTTTATTTTTAAGCATCGATACAGAATCATTCACATTAGCATCATGACAAATCGCAAAAACATTGAAGCATCAACCAGAGATGTATTATATTTCTGTTCGTGTTCCACAGAAGAAAAAGAGTCATATGCATCTGCGATGGCATTTTCATTTTAAGAGAACTTTCATTTCTGACTAGAGTATCTCTTAAATAAGAAAACTGTGACCAAAGTGAAGCCCACGGTGGGACTGTCTCAGTGCACCCACGTGCCTGTACCCGGCCCTAAAGGGCCTGCAGTCTAGCCGAGCATGCTGGAGAAGGGAAACAAAAGACAGAAAGAGAGAAAGAGAGAGGGAGAGAGAGACGGGCCCCCAGATTCAAATCAGCGCAGGAATGTCAGAGGGGAAACAGCATGAACAATGCTCAACACGGCCCTGGTACTGCAACACAAAGACCAATATGGGCAAAACAGGAAAACCAGCTTTCATGGTAAACTGAAGACGAAACTGCTCCTGAATCAGTGCTTTGACGTCAAAGAGAGGCAGCGCTGAGAGTCTCTCTAGATGCCGATCGGTTCAGGATCAGTTTTCGACCTGTGTGGTGATGCAGTGATCTACACCAGCTAGGCACCACATCAAGTCCTGCTATTGTATGAACACACATCTCTGCTTGAGATCTCTTTTCTTAGGAAATAGACTTTTGCTCAAAACGGTGTCGTTGCAGATTGTTCCTGATTCATGTTTCCTGTCTTGCACAGGATGCAGTTTTTCGGCCACAAAATGTTATCTAACGTTTCTTTCCGTTTGTGTTTTAGGTACACCCCTCCGTCTCTTCTTGTTCACCTGCTGCTCTGTTCATGGTCTTATTGGTTTTGGCGTTGATTGACATTTCGGGTTTTTTCTTTTTTCTGAGGGGCCTGCAGCCGTCATCAGTCAAGAATGTGAGAAACACTTATAAGAGGTCAAGGATCGAACTTGTTAGACCGGTACATCCCCTTAACCCGAAGGTGATTTACAGTGGATTAACTGAACTACTCAAGCCAGGAAAACACACGCAGAACAACTCTGTGCATCCAAATACAACACAGACATCTTTGAAGCACATGATTGACAGTTGTCCGCCATCAGCCTTACATGGCTTTCACATGTTCAACAGACGACCAACCGACAGGAAGCTGTTACTCGCTGTTCTCACACAGAGTGTGTTTCTAAATAGGTCTTTACTCAACGCTAAACAAACTCACCCCATTCACCTCACTGGCTGACTCGGGGCTAATCTGTTGTAGAAACATCCCACCACAGTTTCAACACTGATGAGAACTCTCTCTCTCGAGTTTCCGTATTTTACAGGAGCATCCAGCTACATTCATGCTTGCAACAAACTGCCTTTTAAATAGTACTGATCTGGTATTCCCGACTGTAAAGACAACTGTGAATAAGACATTTGTAGGTAGATTCCCCCCAAAAGTGTAAACATTGGGCCTGTGTAGCTTCATCAAAACATTGAAATCTGAATTGTATAATAGCAATTGCCATTTCAAATTCTGCCATTGTTGCGTTTGTTTGAGCAACCTGACAAAGCAACATTGACTCAAACGCAGATGTGAGTTTGGGGGCGAGACTATCTGTCTGTCCAACCAATGGTAGACTTGCAGTGCTCTGAAAACCTGCTTAAAATTAGGACTGGGAAAAAACGACAAAAATGGATTTCTCGGTTTTAATAGATTCTCATTTTTACGAACCAATATCTTAAAAGGTGCCCTGCCAAACAAAACCGTTTTTACTTGTATTTTTTAAAAAATATGTTAGGTCCACACGTGTTTGTGCTATGTCGTGAATGTGAAAATGAACTGCTACCTCCAAAATTAATGATTTTGTTTTTAAAATTCACAAAACTAAAAGTGAAAATAAAAACAAAAGCATATAGCCTATATTTGATTACCCCATTATAATGGTCACTTTCATAAAAATATACGTACTTGCAGTGTTGGAGGTAACGCATTACAAGTAACTTGAGTTACGTAATCAGATTACTTATTCAAATAACTAGTTAAGTAACGCATTACTTTTCAAAATCACAACAAAATATCGGAGTTACTTTTGCAAAAAAGTAACGCAAGTTACCTTTTTACATTTATTTGACTGACAGCTCTCCTGTCCCCATGTTGAGAGTTAGTGCAGAGGCGTAGAGTGTGAACATGAGGATTATTGTAGTTCTAGACTAAATGTGAGCATTTATTCATCTCACTTGCACAGTAAAGATTCAGTGCTCCTCAAAATTAATAAAATCAGTCAAATGCAAAAATCAGAGTACTATACAAACCTCCAATAATTAAATGTTAAATAAAACAAATATTTTTATGCATTAAATCTCACTTTATTGACCAATGTCATGCTGCTGACCTTTGATGAATCAGTTAAGCCATGAGCATAATGAGTTAAGCCTAGATTTTTTGTTTTTATTGGTAAAACGTCCTATTCTTCCATTATGGCAGCACAGCACAGCAGAGCTGCGCCCTCTACTGTTCATGCGTGAATTTGCATTTTTACCTCAGCCTGAGGCTTATTATTTCAATTTTGGTATGAAGAGGTCTTTACATTTGCACAAAAATAGAACTTAGCCCAGACCAGGTGAGAAAAAGTAACGCAAAAGTAACGCAACTCATTACTTTTCTTAAAAAGTAACTAAGTAACTCAATTAGTACTTTTTAAGGGAGTAACGCAATATTGTAATGCATTACTTCTCAAAGTAACTTTCCCCAACACTGCTTACTTGTAGGTTTAAAATTCCACGTGAGGCACATTTATTGTCGAACAACAAATATTTTAGAAATATGTATATTTTAATCAGAATTATTGCATTTCTTTTCTATTTGGCAACATCCACGAGGTGGTGCTCATTCACGGAAGCCTGAATTTTAGCGGAGATTCACTTGCAGCAGGCTCGTCCTCTCCGGACAGCAAAATGGACATATTTGCATGACTTTCTAACATTTACAGATAGAGAATATACCTGTGAAATGTAAGTTATGCACTGAGCAAAGCACCACATCTCAAACGCATTAAACACAGCGAGTATTTGTCTGTCTGTCTGTCAGCACAAGTATCTCTCAGAGCATCTGACAGGACAAGCTGCTTTAAACTATACATGTTAATTATCTTTCCAGTTATTTTGAAGCCCTTAATATAAAGCATGTGTCATGTTGAGGACAAATTGTACCATGCACTTTCCCTTCATCAGCTTATTCTCCGCTATTTTTCAGATGCGTTCATATCAAACTACTGTATACCGAAATAAACGGTATTGCCTCATTCCATATCGTTTCTAAAAAATATATTGATATATTGTACAAACTTGATATACCGCCCAGCCCTAATTCATACCATCAAAGATGCCGCTGCTGTAAATAAGGTCTATTAACTCCAGCAAATGGGGTGTCACTACCCGGGGTCAAACCTGCAGACCTTAATGCCACAGAACCCAAACCTCTATGACCACCAGTTCTCGAGCCAGTGACTCACATTTGACTAATGATGACCACAGAAACCCTCCACTGTGGCTACCGGTCTTTGATTATTCAGAAATAAGAGCTTTTTCCTGCTCTTAACAGCAAGACTTTTTACACAAACTCAAGATGATTGTGTTTTTCAATGAAGCAATCCATAAAGCAGTATGATGTAATAGAAACACTTTTTTTTCACACAGCAATTTTGACTTTAGTCAACATGATTCTACTCCACCGTCCGCAAAAAACTCCCAGCATGTGTAACCAACCGCATATCCTGTTTCAAACGCAGTTGTTGAATCATGCACTTTGTCAAGTTATGAGATTTGAAATGGATTCAGGTTTAATATTATTTGTAGTTTTTTTTAATTATTGTGAGGTTAATAGTAGCCCAAGTACACAAAATATACAGTCAGCAGACACAAAACCAGAAGAAAAGTGTGGCAGACATACCCGAGGGCCATAGAGCTTAGGGAGGGAGGGTTGTGTCAAACTGAGTGGTGGGGCAGCAAGGTCGGGTCACGTCAATCTGAGGAGAAAAAAAAAAAATGTTGCATAGGTTCATTAGGCAGCAAATGAGCAGGAAAAATATTCAACCAGCATAAAGGGATCAGAAACATGTACATTTGAGCAAGTGGGTTTGTAGTGTACTACAATTACAGTACAGTTATCATAGACATATGAAAATGGACCCTGCATTCCTGTCTTTTCCTCTCAAACTTATAAAATGTGTGCTTGAGGGCGATGGGCCGCCCAAACCAGGTCTGGCGGCATCTGACTGAAACGAAGCCAGGATTGCAGGACTCTTCCTAGGCGGTAAGCTACAGATTATCTTCTGCCATCCCTCCCTACACGTAGTCATTCATTCATTCATCCAAACGGGGGTTATGTAAACCCGGTTGCACACTATCCCCTACACACAAGCACAGAAAGGTCCGCCACCACAGCTTTTGTTTTAGCTGTGTTTAACCATATGGGCTGCCAAAGACTTATTTATAGGAGTGTTAAGTGTTAGGCAGACTACCTGCGTCTCATTAGCTATAATTACTACTCAGGGCTCTTGCTGCGCTCAATGACACCGCAGCTCAATCACAGGGGCGGATAAATGTGCGTATTTACACTGCGCATCAAAAGAGCCAAACACAGACCACACAGCAAACCCAAGAGAAACAACTTGTGCTTTTTCTCTCCGACTGTCTTTTAAAGCCCATTATGTGTTAGTGAAACTATCTCGTGGAGAATCTGCAGTCACACTCACACATGCAGTATCGGCCTATAATCACATCCACTAAATTTGGCCAATCACAAACTGATGACGTAAAACTGTAAAAAGTAACTGCAGACGCGCTTGTAAACAGTATATAGATAAGGCTTGTGCGCCACATTATGCTTTGTAACTTTGTATTTTGAAATCGCACAAAAATGACATCTTTATTTAGAGCCGGCTGTCTCGATTTAAATGACGTAAACATAACGTAACATGGTGCGTAGATCTCCTGACGGAGTGACATGCTTCTTGGTTAAAGCTATAGGACTTCCGTGATCCGATCGCATCGCGATCATGACACAGTGTTTTCCAACCTCATTTGAAAGTTCATCCAATGGAAACTGGATCTCTTGTATGGTGGGTAGGGACGATGTGTTGAGACCAATCAGTTTTATGCTGCGTTCACACCAAACGCGAATAGAGCGTCAGGAGCGAGTGATTTCAATGTTAAGTCAATGGAAAGGCGCGTTGACGTTGATGCGCTAGTGGTGCTTTTTGTGCATTCAAGCGTTTGAAGCGAATTAGTGTCTGACGCCCGACCCTGAATTGTTTTTACTTTGGAGTCAATTTGCGCCGCGTTAACCAATCAGGAGCCTGCTAGCTGCTGTCACGTGGTAAAGTGATGTGATGAGAAACCCTGCATAATTAAAAAATACAACTATTGTGTCACAAAATGTAGTTTTAAGACTTTTTCAGGTGAGAATGTAGTTGTCTAAAGCTCAAATCTGTGGTTTATTTATAAAGAGAGCGTATATTTAAAAAAATGATGTTGCGTTTGTGGAGTTGTGAGATCCAGGCGATCACCGGGCGCCCAGCGCTCATTAACCCCGGCGAGAGCAGCCTTTCCTCGGCCAGTCCTTCTGCCGTCTGCCGCTGGCTCGGATGTCTCTGTAGTGGTTAAACATGAGACGGCATTCACGGTTCAATACACGCTTGTGAATTGCGTTTTTTTCTATCCCTTTAATGTTAATACAACAACAAAAGACAAAGAGAAAATCACTCATTGCTCTAGACTGAAAAACTAATACAGTAGCTTTAATAAGAATCAGTGTATATTTTATAGTGAAGTCTATGTAGTGTTTTATTTTTACATTTATTAATTCAATTTCATACTTAAATGCTGCTGTACAGCTCTGAGCTGCCAGTGTAAATCTTTATATATATTTATTTTGTATTTTACAATACAGTAGGAATGTGTACAAGGTTTTTTTTTTTTTTTTTAGTAAAGTTTTAAGTTTAAGTAAGGTTTTTCAATTATTTTAAGTAAAAGAAAGAAAGAGTATAGCTATTAAAAAATAGTTTTTTTTCTCCTTAACCTCTTGCTGTTCCTGTCGCCTAAGAATAGAATAGCAAAAAAATGAGGATGCACTGTGGATGCGCGAATGGATTCAAAATGTTCAAGCGTCCAACTAGACGTGGTAGACACGATTTTGATGCTCCATTCGCATTTGGTGTGAACGCAGCATTACAGCTGGAGCTTGGATTGGATTGATCGCTCAGATTGACAGAACTTGATTTATTGTGCGCCACAAAGCTGAAAAAGCACTGGAAGATCGCCAATCATCAACCAAGATCTTATTACTTGTTACTAATTGTATGTAATAATAAATATTTTATACTTTGTGGTGTTTACACATGCAAGTAGTTCTTTTGTTCAGTAAAACACTCATTTGGAGAGGTTATTGGACTTTTGATAAAAAGGCTGCCATGTTTCCAAACGCTGTAAATATATTTTCCATTTCATATAAATTTTCTAAAAGTTATCATTTCAAGCATGAATAATAACAAACAAAATAAATCAATAAATTGCATCACTTTTGGGGGGGATTTTCATAAGAAAATAAATTCTCTTCAAAATTTGAAAGGTTTTCTATCAAACGGGACCATGTACTTGATAATAATGCCTTGTTTTTTTTGTTTGTTTTTACTTGTTATAAGGCATTACCACTTGAAATCAAAGTATGCCACTTGAAATCACATGAAATCATTGACAGTCATTGACTAATCATTACATATCTCATATAAAGCTTGAATATCGGGATTGTTATCGGCCAATCATGATGACAAGAAATCGGTAGTCAGTACCGGCTGCAAAAATCCTGATCTGAGCACCCCTAATGAGAAGAAAACTTGCCATGAAAGGTATTTTGAGATCATTTTATGGGTATGTGTCTGTTCAAGCCCAAGGACACACAAAATAACTCAGTTTGGTGTGTATGTGCTATCTGCAGTGCGGCTCTCTGTGCACTGAGAAAACCACAAGCGAGTATTGAGTTCTCTTTCACGTGTTCTTGCGCTTGGATGTTTAAATTAACAAGACTTACACAGTGTCTACACCGGGCGCGACTGTTGATGCGTCGCATCGCGCCGTGCCACAACAGCTAGAAGCTGTCTAACAAAGTGACCATCGCAAATCTATTTGTCCTTCCTATGACAAATATCGCGAGCGCGCCATAAATAGAATAAGGTATATGTTTACTGTCAGGGATTTGTCGTGTAGCGCCGCATCCAGTCAGTGTAGACTAGACAACATCGCATCGCAACAAATTATAAACTTTCACTCCATGATGGTTAAACTTTGCAATTAATCCGAGTCACATGCATGCCGAACTGTGGGAGGGGGTCAGCAACGATCCGTCACAGCCCTAGTACCAATAAAATGTGAATCACTAAAAGATGCCATAACTTTTTAACTTAGTTTAATCTGAATAATCAATTATTCCTTTATATTATGTACTTCCTGAAGCAGATGATCAGAGAGAACAGGCTGCAGCAGCTACTGTCAGCCGAGTACAACGACACATACACACATATTCACAACCAATGTTCCCCTTCTTAGGCCACACGAAAGATACGAATAGTTCATCTAACTTCCTGTTACACCCAAACAGTCACAAAAAAAATAGAACTAAACACTCACCAAGCTTCACCTTTAAAAAAAACGTATATACAGACATTTTTAAAAAAATGCCCCAAATATTTTCACACGAGCATTCACGTCTCTCACTTACATTTACATACAATTTTCTTTTTCTTTTTATGAGTGATAACAGTTTTTATGAGTGATAACAGTTTTAATGAGTGATAACAACCCAAACAGAAAACAGGCACAAAGAGCTACTTTCCCAGGACAAGGAGGGGCTTGTTTTCTTTGGCAAGGCCAAGGGCCAGAGCTTGAAGCCAAGCAGTAACAGAGGAAAGGCCGAGTGTCCAGAGCAGAGTTAACTTGAAGAAAAGAACACACACACACACACACACACACACCACACCACAGAACAACAGTGACACCTAAAATTAAGTGTATTCATCCTCACCTTTTGACTACTAGACATACACATAACCACAATATACCAGTTTGGAAGTTGGTGCTTTTATTTCCTTGTGTCAAATGCCACTCTAATCCTTGTAGCTCTCTTCCAGGTCACAGTAGCTATGCTACCGTCCACCTATTTTTATGCGCATTTTGGGATATCGCATAAAAAAAAACTGCTGGATGGAAACGCCAAGATGCGCATAAATTCTAAAACTGCACATTAAAAAAAACTCATAAGAAAACGTGCATAAACTACAAACGATGGAAACACATATACCAAATAAACTTGCATCAAAAAGTCATGTGACGCGATGGGACAGCATAACTGGACTAACCAGCGGACTGATCTCATTGCGCAGCATCTGAAATGCTGTTTTGGTTGTTTTGAAAAGCCTGAGCAAAGTCTGTCGTCAAAGTGGTTTGGTATAAATTAGGCCTACCTTCCAGAACTGTCTTACACAACGTTCACAAACAGCAAGCATCTGCCTCCGAAATGCGTTTATTGTGTTTCATCCGCACACTCTGAGACGCAAGTAACTTATTATATACGAAAAATGTTATATACAGTGGCTTCTCCTACTTTTCTGCCTGATATTTAGCACCAGTTTATCGGGAAGTGAATATTTTGTTAGGGCTGGGCGATACAGCCAAAAAATCGTATCTATGTATGGCGATATACAATACTAGGCCAGTTGTGATTGGTCGATTCAATCGACTGCGTCAACGCTGTTAATTAGTCGACGTCAATATTTTTAGTCGACTGGGTAAGTTGGGTATGATATGCAATTGTATTAGTACCGGTACTTTAAAAATGACAGCACTCTAATAAGAGCAGTATTTCTTAATTTGCGTCAATGTGTGACAGCAGGAGTGAAGACGTGTGTGTGAGCTCCGCTTCCACCGTTCACTAAACAATGGAAGCAGAACAGTCGAATATATACGCGCAGCTCAGGAAAAAGACAGATCAATCGCGACGCGAGTTTCGCTGAGATTATTGGGTTTGAATGTTAAAAAATATGTAAAAATGCACATGTTCCGTGCAGCTCTTAAAGGGCCGGACCTAATATTCTGTGTGAAGCAGGGCAGGGCAGGAACATGTCGGTTTTTAGGTTTTTTTTTTTTTTAACCCTAAAACAATGATAAAACAATGAATAGTAAGTTCTGTCATATTATTCAATTACTTTTACAGTTTTTTGCCATGGTATCGATTCAGTATCGGTATTGAGGTATTTTAGTCTGGTATCGTATCGAAGTCATAATTTTGGTATCGTGACAACACTATTCTATATAAAACGTATTTGCTGATATTATCTTTTTTTTGTTATGTTGGTTAGCAAATTTGTACCTTTTTACATTTTTACTCTTTTAGTTTTACATTTTGTCAAGGGCTTGTTTACATTTATACTTGTTTTATAGTACACTACTGAAGGCCAACGTTGCAAGTTAAATTAAATGTTTTTAAGTAAAATTTTTGAAAATTATTGTGATAAATTAGTCGATAGATTAATCGATAAATTAATCAATATAAAAATAGTTGTTAGTGGCAGCCCTATACAATACATCTCAGTATTTTCTATGTTTTTCTATTTGGATAAAAAAAATATAGTGAATTTAATGTAGGCCATGCAATATATTGTGCAAAAAGGGGGTTTAAAATCACATTACATTCTAACATTGTAACATTAAAATCTAAAAATGATGCTCATCCTCTCCTGCGTCCTCTGCCATTTTTCAATTTGCCTCATTCCATATCGATACTAAAAAATATATTTCGATATATCGTTCAAACTCAATATACCGCCCAGCCCTAGATTTTGTTCTCTTCGACTTACTGGTCGGAAACGCTGCTCTATTCACAAATGTTTTATGCAATATTCCCATTTTGCTCTTAAGTTAAATTTGCAAATTGCAACTTTGGATGGAAACATAGCTGTTGGGTACTAGTGAACAAAATATGTGGACATCAAAACATTGCAAACTCAAAGCGAAGGTTTAAACTTTTATTTTGAAATTGCAATGAACAGTTTGCATATTTAGAAACATATTGATGTATTCGGCTGTGTTGGCATAGGTTTATAAATTATTTACCTGACAGAACAAATCTGATCAAATGGTGCACATTGCTTTCCCAGATAAGCAACCCAAACTCACAGCTTATACAGAGGGTTGAGACGCGCTCCACACACATACATGATTTGTGTGGAAAAACACAGTTTGTGTGCAGCAGCATTTACTGTGAACGGAGCCGCTCTGAGACACATAACCTACATGCATGCAAATAAATAAAGTGCATATATATTAAATCTGCAGTGCATATATATTTATTTAACTGAATTGCAGCCTTTGTGAATTCAAAATAGCACAATGCTATAATATTTAAATATTTTATATTGTGCAGCTTAAGAAAACGGTCTAATAATGTGGTTCATGGATCCCGGTCCATGGAATGTGCCACTTCAGCAGGCACGTGCAGAGGGGGGGGCTTTGGGTGCTCGAGCCCCTGCCCTTTTTCAAAATGAATCAAAAGTGCCCCTCTCAGACAAATATCAATGATAATATCGTGGTCAATAAAAGGAAATAAATGTGATTATTATAACATGACAATGTATACAATAGTAACGGACGGCTCAAAAGTCGGACAATTTCTGTTCAGGCGTTGCTATAACGCGTTGCTATGGGTTGCGTGCGTTTTGATTGACAGCTGATTTTCCTCTGTTCGGAAACGGCTCTCGAGCCAAATATGGTCCTTTCAGAGAGTGTGTGGCCTTACGGGGAAAAAGTAAACCAATATTTTTTTTTTCATCCATAATCAGAGCTAATGTGTTGATTTAATTACACATCTATATATTATATATTTTAAAGTATTACACAATCACCAATGCCCGTTTGTTAGTGTATATACACCAACCAATCGTGATCTGGCAGGCGATGTGAAGCGGTAATTTTCTGATCTTATTCATAAATCGGTTAAAAATGACATGGACAGACGAACTAACGTTTGTGGAACGATTTCCTGCGGTTTGTCTCATTTTATTAATTTTAATAATCACTGACAAAATGGATTTTAACTGACAACAAACAAATCCCTGCACAAAACCATGCAGCAGCAAAAGTCGCATTAATGGTAAGTAGTGTTAAATTCACTTGTATTTATGTAGCCTATATTGATACACCGTTTACTATTTCATGAAACTATCAAAGTTAAAAAAACCAAGTGCCACCGGCACCTACAGGCCTTTATGTGAAGTGTAGGCTGGCGAAATGGTTACGTGAAAGGACTTTATTATATTAACGTTAACATTTTTGAATATTATGCTGCATTATGAAGTCTCTTATGTTCTTCAAGCCTGCATTTATTTGATAAAAAAACAGCAATATTGTGAAATATATTAAAATAATGGTTTTCTATTTTAAAATAATTTAAAATATAATTTATTTTTTTGATCACAGCTGGATTTTCTGCATAGTGTCACATGATCATTCAGAAATCATTCTAATATTCGGATTTAATGTCAATGATGGAAACTGTGATACTTTTTTCAAGATTGTTGGATTAATAAAAAGTTAAAAAGAACATAATGTAATAATATTTCACAATAATAGGCTACTGTTTTTTCTGTATTTTTGATTAAATAAATTTAGGCTTGATGAGCATAAGGATATATATATATATTGCCCCTTTTTTACATTTGAGCCCCTGCCCCTGAAGAACTCTCTGCACGGCCCTGCACTTCAGCTATTGTTAGGGTTAATCGACACAGTTAAATTGAAATCGAGAATTTTTTCAAATCGAGTACTCAAATTTAATTGAGGAATCACGACAGCCCTACAAAATATGAAAATATGCCTAGAAAAATAACACTGCTAAATGATCAATAATGCATCAATGTTTTCATCTAAAAGGAACAGCTGCATGAGGTGAAGCTGAAGAGTGAATGAACACCAGTAAACTGAAGCTTGTTCTATATGAGATTAATTGGATATCCTAGAAACACAACATAAACGTAACATTACAACTTGTATCTGCAGAAAAGGAAGCAAATGCAAGTGAACTTGAACATTATGTGCAGCCAGAAAGCAGAAAACTCCTGTTGTAGATGTGCTATTCCTGTAACAACGCGCTGAAACACAGGGAACTAAAGCAAAAAGCATTGTCAACATTTTGTAGTGTTATCGTTATAATGTTATGTACAGTATATGGCAGATTAGCGCCGCGCATCTTGCACATCAAACTGTATTTTCAGCTTTATCAAATGATTTCAGACATCCCTGCAGCCATGGCGAGAAAACATTTTAATTAAAACACAAGCATACTGTTGAAAAAATATGAGGAAAAAAACACTGCTAGATTATTAATAATATCATCAATGTTTTTGAAAAAGAAACATGACTGTCTCAAATAACCCAATCATAGTCAATAATGTCAGACATTGGCGTTGGAGCTGAAGCTGAAGAGTGAATGAACTGAAGGACATCCCAAGCGAGTAAATAAACTCAACCAAACGCATCCTATATGAGATTAAACAGATACAACAATAGTAATATTACAAATTACATCTGCACCATGTTAATTTTGTTGACGAAAAATTTCGTCATCATTTGTCAACGACCAGTTTTGGATGACCAAAAACTATGACGAAAATCTACTGTCATTTTCGTCAACAAATAAAAACGAGAACTAATGCTGATGAACTATGACAATGTTTACTTTATGATGTTTATATAGTAATATGTTTTAGATGTTTGTAACAATGCATATTTTATCTCCCTCATCTGAACTTGAAAGAGAAGCTGCAACTGCAATAGTAAGGTGCATACATTTCAAAATAAGAGTCACGGTGCATTTCGAGCTTGTTTATAATTAAAAGTCACGCATTATATATACGTTTTTGGTTACACAATAAACTGTATTTAATTTAATTCCCATTTAATTCATAGTCAGGAGGAAAGACCAGTATTTGACACATATTATTCAATAAAGTACCAGGGTTATATTAGTTAACTAAAACTAGGGCTGGGGCGATAAACGATATCATATCGAATCGCGATAAAATTAATGTCGATAACGATGATAAGCTCTGGACATTTTTACTCAATATAGATTACCCAATTGCGCAAAAGCAATAAACGCGACAACAGCCAGTCAGAGCCAGTCAGCTTGCAGCTTTTAACGTGCACAATAAAAAGTACACAAGTGGAAATGAGTGGATGCGGCGACAAATGTTAATTCAAAAGTGAAACTAACCTTGAGTCATCATCCAAATACGATGAATTAGTTGATAAAAGGTAGCACGAATTGTTACTCATTTGAACCGCGTCACACAGACCGTATCCGCTCTGGTTAAAGTCCAAACGGTAGAGCGCTCACTCAGCGCGAGTTCACTAGAAGAGATCCACTCTGAACAGTCACGCAAACTCTAAAGCGTGTTGTGAGATCCAAAAGAGCGTAGTTTAATGCCAGATGTAACAGCGCTGACAAACAGGAGAAACACTGTGTGCAATGATACAGTCAGAAGGCTTTTTCATCTTATCCATAATTTACCATGAATTTACTGATGTAACACTAACTGCACCGCATGGTACTGCGGCAGAAATGTGGGATATTCATATAGAATTATATTATATTATTAATGTAGACATGTATTAAATGTATTAAAGGAGTAATGGAATATTATTACGGTATTTTTTTGTGATTGAGCTATAGAATTTGTGCTTTTATGCTAAATGTTTTTAGACTAGGTCTACTGTTTTTCATACAAATACCATATAAACCATATAGATACATTTTACCAAGGGAGGTTTTAACTGTGGTTATCATGATCTAAATCTATGATACAATGGAAGACCAATGCTTAATTTTAATAAAAATCCGTCATAATATATTTTACCAAATAAAAATGAGGTTGTTACAATTTTTACAGATGTCCGTGTTTTTGTTAATGCACATAAATGTACATCTGCATCCTCCTAACTCAAGCTACTACTACTGCCAACTCACTGTTAAATGTGCATTTCTAAGAGACAAAACATGTAATATTATTAAAACTGCAGCTGAAGATATATGCCAAAGTCAGGCAACACAAACCTGTTTCATGACTAGAAACAATATCACCTATTAGAACATGCAGAAACTAAAACATTCATTTTTTATATTAAGAAATTTATTTTGTTAAGGAAAAATGACTGGAAAAGTGTAAGTAATTTGTCAATTTGTAGTGTTTGTCATATTCTGACAATAAAGAGTAGTTTAAAACCACAATTAACAGTCTGGTTTGTACAACCTTCACTTAGGAGCAAAAATCTGCCTTTAAATTTGAAAGAAAGAAATATTTGACATTTATCGTGATAATTTTCGATATCGACTGATATGAAAAGATTTTATCTAAATACATTTTTGGCCATATCGCCCAGCCCTAACTAAAACCATTAAAAAAATATTCATTACTTGAAATTAAATGTTAACGTATTTAAATAATAAACTTATTTAAAGCTTTAGCTTAACCTGATATACCAACTAAAACAGAAATACAAAATTATAAAAATTAGAGTTTTTTTTTTTTAAAAACAAACAAAAAAAGTGAATTGATCTCCATTCGTGTATTTTTGTGCTCGAGCGGTCAAAAACACAGTTATGTCAAAATGTCCGTTTTGACATGTATTCAAGTCGGTTATGTAACGCTTAAATGCTCAATGAATTCATTACAATTTAACTAAACTCATTCGATTTTTGTTGACTAAATCTACTGTAGATTTAGTCGACTAAAACTAGACTAAATTTAAGCCTGTCGCGATATCTACTTTTAGTTGTGCGATATATTACCCCAGCAAAAATTGCGATATGCAATATTATTGTCATTTTAAGACCATTTTATACTACTGAATATATAATCATAATATAACAGCATAATAATGCAAGTAGGCCAGCACACTTTCAAATGACAATGATTTAGCAGTCAGATATAGCCTGTTGAGGTTTCTGTTTTTCTTGGGGCATTTTTGAAAATTTTTTAACTTGAGTGTCCGGTTCCATGGAAAAACAGTGCAGTGGAATGCAAAAACACGTTCTCTATGAAAACGACTAGACACTCGCGACTGCTGCGTCCTGTGAGAAACTAGCTGTAAGCGTGCACCATTTTGTGCTGTCATGTTTATATTTGCACCAGTGGATTGCGGAAACTGAGTGCATTTCCACTTATTCTTCCAAACTGTCTGTAGTTGTCAGGAAAACACTATAACGACTCGAATGGCGCATTTTTACGCCTGTCGATGTCCGCTCTGTATGAAGGAGCTGCCCGAGCCCCACGTTCGCCTCGGAGAGCAGACAAGATGACAGAGGCAGCACGATTGGCAAAATGTCTTTGACATTTATTTTTGCGTAAACATAATGGGCAATATATCGCGTCACCAAAAATGATCGAGGTCATGTCCATATATCCTGTGAAAAGTCGATATATTGACTATCGTGACAGGCCTAAAAACAATTCAGGTGACTAAAATATGACTCAAACTAAATGCCATTTTAGTCAAAAGACTAGGACTAAACCTAAATCAAAAATTGCTGTCAAAATTAACACTGATCTGCACAAAAGGAGGTGATTGCACTAGGGGTGTGACGAGACTCATGAGAGAAGACGAGATTGGGCTCACGAGAACAAGACGAGACTTTTGCACAGTATTTTTAAGAAATCCTCAATGATGAAATACATGACTAGAAAAATTGTGCATTTGAAATGTTTTAACTCATCTTGTAATGAATGTCATTTCAGTTTCTACTTATCATATGCCGTAAAAGACAACAATACTCAAGCACTGTAAAAGGTTTAGCCACAAACTCAACTGACTGGCTTCTTTCTTTTTTTGATTGTCTCTTCAGACCTTAGAACTGCACATCATTTATGAGCTTCTATAACTTTTGACCGCCTAACTGAACTCCTTCCCACAAATTGATCATAGATCAAGTGCCAACAATAAGTGCAACCATAATCAAAGTACTATCTCAATATTTAAAGTGCAAATAGAGACCAATTTTTTCTTCAAGCATGATAAAGAGCTAAGAGATAGTAACAAGTAGATAGCTTTCATATTGGGAGATATTCGCATGCCTCATGGAGCCGCTTTCAAACAGCGATAAGTTATTGAAATCACGCTTAAATGCGCGCTCGCGTTTAATTTCACTTTCAATTCCGCATTCGTGCGTACTTTGTGAATAGGGAGCGGTGGGGCTGAACGTGCATTTTAAAATATACATTTGTCTGACGCTTCTGTTGCGCAATGAATCCTCCGCCACGGTCCTGTCGGTCTTCTCGTCATGTGATCAGTGCTGCGCACTATGGTCGGCTCGTATGGGTGAGATGATCTACCCTTGAGAGCGTGAATGGTCTCTCTCTCTCTGTTTATGTGTGTAGCCTTTACACGCGTGCATGCAGGGGAGGAGTTGCGATTTTCGAATAAAAATCGAATAATTCCCAGCGATCTTCGAATATAATTTTTGCTTGAAATGCCCATCCCTAATTACAATAGTGTTATCATAATATAACTTTTCAGTTTCGAAGCTATTTTAGTGATACATCACAGAACAGTGTTGATGCATTTCTGTGCTACTTAATGGTTCTGTGTAATGCGGCGTTCACGCCAAACACGAATAGAGCGTCTGGCGCGAGTGATTTCAATGTTAAGTCAATGGAAAGGCGCGTTGACGCGCGTCTGAAGGTTTCGCGCGGCGCAAAGGACGCAAATCCAGCTATGTGTGTGTTACAATGCAGCACGCATTTAGAACGGTGATTAACTGACCTGTACAATAAGCGTGCATTCTCCCGATCAATTTTGAGCTTCCAGATGGTATAATCAAACATGTCTTGTGGAGAGCTCTTTAAGTATGTATTTATTTTGTAATTTTTAACTGTTGGAAACAGAGCCTGGCTGCCTGCATGTCAGGAAATGGCCCTCTATAGGCCAACGACTAGTCGACGTCAAGCTTAAAGCATCATTAAAGTCGACTAATCGGTGCAACCCCTAGTTCTCATTATAATGTTATGTAGGCTATAGGGCTGTCAACGAATATTCTAAATTCGAATATATATATACGAATAGTTTTTAAAAAACGAATTTCGAAGGTGAAAATTAATATTCGAATAAATAAAAAAATGTGGGGGGAAAAACGCCCGCGGTAGTAGAGGCGTGGCTGTCTGCTTTGCGAGTGGGCGCGCCTGAAGCCTTGTGTACTTTGGCCTGTCTCCGCTGCGCGAGCCCCCGCTGACTGCGCGCGCTCCTCCCCAAACGGACGAGGTGTTTATATTTGACGCGCTCGCCGTTGTGCTTTTCATTGAAACGACAGATGGCGACTCGGAGTAATTGTTCTATAAACTATCAGGAAAAGCGTCGAGAAGAAGTGGGCTAATGTACACAGGTGACGATATTTATTTTAGTACACTTCACCGAAAACCACACTACAAAAGAATCATGTAAAACAGATCAAAATAAACTTTGATATTACTTATATTACAACAAAATGTATGTAGAAATGTAACGTTAACTTATACAACTCAATTTATGATATCTAAATGTTTCCTAATTTCACTAAACACTTTAGTGAGTTTTCACTTAGTTTCGTGAACTTTTCTTTATTAAACGGGCTTTTTTATGCTTTTGTAGGCTCGTTTTGTAAACATAAGCAACTAATTTGTATGTGCAAACTGGACAACCCTTACTTTGCATCGCGCGCCACAAGCTATCTGTCTGCAACACGACAAGAGGCCATAACGGAGAAATTAATTTTGTTCATTTGTAAGGACATGAGAGCGATCAGTGTCGTGGATGGGGCAGGCTTCAGGGAGTTCTGTCAAGCAATGGAACCGAGGTACTGACTGAATAGATATTGCATGAATGAAGGATAAATGCACTGCTTCCACTGGTTTGATTATTTACCATTTCATGTCAAGGAAAAGTTCCATGTTTACCAAAGCACAGCTCGCTCGGAGCGTTCAATAATATTCTGTAAAACTTATATTAATATTTGTTTCAATCACTGAATGAAGCCTGCTATATTTGGGACAAGAGTCGCGACCTTAAATTGCTTGCACAAAACTCTTGATCAGCTCTCAAAATGTGTGTGTGTTCATTTAAACCGTTATGCGCAGAGAGCGTGAGGGCGAGAGAGATGAGGTCTGCGGTCTTTAGCCATTCGTTGATTTACTTGTTTTTGTGTAGGTAATACGTTGTCAAATATGTTTAAACTTAAATAGACTACCTATATAAGTAGTTATGTGTCTTTGTATTCATTTGTCCTGTTATTGACGTAATGCGCGTGCGTCATTGATAAAATGCGCAACCAGATGTTCGAATAGTTCGAATATTCGTGCTTTTTTTAGAGGGAATATTCGAACGTAATTTTTGAGCAATTTTGACAGCCCTAGTATCTTGCAAATCTTGAACTTAACTGTATTTTTATGATCTTAAGCCCTGTTTCCACCAAAATTACCCAGAACATTTTGTCCCAGGAACTTTCTTCCCAGGAACTCTTTTTCCCCCCAGACCTCTTTTTTCCATCGCGATCTAAAGTACCGTTAAGATTAGTCAGATGACGTAGGACTGCGCGCAACTTTCCAGAGCCCACTGGATTTCGTCCTCCGCAAGTAAACGTAATGGTCCTGTCCCAAATGGCACCCTGAACCCTCACGGTCACAGTTGGCACTTTCACGACGTAATGCTGCTTTGACTTTCAGGAAGAAGTCTGCTGCGTAACCGATATGCATCGAGGGCGCATATCGACCTCAAAGGGGCCACTCGTGAGCACCCTTCTGAGACCTAAAATGACAAATGGGACACCCAGCGGTTTTGTGGACTTAACGGACACGCAGCGGCCATTGTAAGTCCACAAGACCGAAAGTGCACATGAAGTGTGCCATTTGGGACAGGGCCAATAAAGCCTGAACCTTGTCGTCTGTCCATCGCAATTTTTAAACTCCATTGTTGATTCAAATAGCAAACAACTCTTGCTGCACAGACTTTTAGGTTGACATAAAATGCTGCGTGAGCTCAATCAATCAGCATGTTCAGCGCCCAAGTCACACCCCCAAAAGTTCCTGAACTTTGAAAAAGTACTACCTCGCGAGCAGGGCTGTTTTGAGGGCAAAATATTTACCCAGAACTTTATTTAGACCCTGGTTCCTGCGGTCGAAACACACCGAGTGCCAGCCCAAAGTCCTTAGATCCTGGGAAAAGATCCTGCTGTGGAAACGCGCTTAAAGTGACTCAGGAAATAAAATAAATAGATTTTTTTAAAGGGACGATCAATAATTAATATAATTTTATATTCACATATATAAAAAATCTAAGTACAGCATAGCAGAAACAGTGTGGTTAATTGTTAGGATCTGAGAGAAGGTGAGATTTCAATGATGACTGCATGTGGTGCAATAATGACAAGAGTTTCGCTGACTGATCTGGACTGCCTAGAGGGGAAATCTTTCTGTCAAACTCCCGTCCATACACGCACAAGAATGGGGAAGAGCAGAGTCTGACAAATACAAACAGGTCTATCTGTTTCCAAAGAGGTGACAGATCAGGAAGTGTTGATTAAGATATTCACAGATGTGCAGCAAATAGTGGACACATTTTATTTTTTCCACAGAACAATAGAAAGATATAACTAGGGGCGATCATTTTTTTTCCCAGGCAGGAGGATCACAATCCACAATCTTACTCTCCCTATTCTTTTTCATGTTGGTTTTTAAAAATATTTAGCAAGTCACTGAGCAGTACAGACAAAATGTAAGCCCCATTTATAATTTAGCCTTAAAAATAAAATAAGGCCAAATATTTTTTCACTTGATTTTATTTCATTATTTTACCAGTGTTATTAAAAATAAGAACAAAGATGCAAATTATAAATAATAAAACTAGGGATGCACCGGTTGACCGGCCAAAAATCGGAACTGGTTTTCTTTGTATTTTTCTGCCGATTTTTCCAGAAGTGCGCCCGCATGCACATACGCCTATATTGAAATAATTTGCGAACATGTCACGTGTGTTACAAACGGAAACTGGAGAACTGAGGGAAGAGACGCTTTCCTGTGCGAGCTGAAGTTGCGCGAGCTTACCTCTCCGCGCCTGCACAAGCGCAGATAGTGAGCGTTTGTTCAGCTCAGCTTCTCACGTGTTGGATCGGATGAGAACGAAACAGACTAACTTGTGACAAAGCCGAAATACTTCTTTTTGTAGCCTAAAGAAGAACATGCATGCACTTTTGAAATGAAATACTATCAGTTCTGTAGCCTATAGGATGATAATTTTTATTTTACCTTAAAATTACATTGACTTCATTTGATTTAAAAAGCACCTGCTGTAGCATCTTAGTTTTTTCCGTTGCACTAAACATTATTTGATTTAACATTTTGGAACAATTATATACTTTGGTTTTATTTATTTCACTGGTAAATACTTTTTTTCTTTACACTGAATTTTTAAAAAAATGCTGATTTAAGTAATATCTTTGTTTGGATTGCAGAATATGCAGTTGTTGCCTTTAATTTCCAATTCAATTTCCCGTTAATTTCAGATTGCGGGCTTGTTTTCATTAGCCAAAAGCTAATTTAGCCTGTTAAATAGCAAATAAACATCTTGTTCATGTATACTTTCATTCTTTTATTGTGTAAAAAAAAATAGTGTATTTTATTGTGTTTTCTTGAAAAAAATATCGGAATCGGCCATGTAAAATCATGATCGGTGCATCACTAAATAGAACAAATACAAAATAAGATGCAAATGAAAAAATGTTGCTGTCATTTTTCCAGCTAGGTCTGTGTAACAGTAGCCTACAAGCATTCATTCAAGTAAGAAATTGAAAATCAAAATGCAAAAATAAAACACTGCATAGACGTCACTATATATATATATATATATATATATATATATATATATATATATATATATATATATATATATATATATATATATATATATATATATATATATATATATATATATATATATATATATATATATATATATATATATATATATATATATATATATATATATATATATATTAAATATATACCAGGGTTTTTCCAGCATTTAAAACTTTGTCATTTTGATCATTTAATGCGATGATATCTGCCGTTCAGCAGTACTGGTACCTGACAGCCAGGTGCTTTAAAGGTCCCATGGCATGGCATTTTTCTATTATTTTATAGTGTTTCCTGAGGTGTACTTATATTGTTAGTATGCTTTTTACATCATAAAATGTAATAATTTAGAAATAAAAGGCATTTTTTCTATACTGCTGTTTGCCCTGTGGCTGAAGGCCCTGTTACAAGAGGCGTGTCTGCTGTGAGACTTCAGTAAAAACGCCCACTGTTGTGATTGGCTGACATCTTTGCATTTGATATGAGCAGAGGGGGCGTGGTTTAACGAGGTCTACGAGGCACGAGCTGCTGCCAGAGAGACGGATGGACCGGAGTTCACTTCACATCGGTTCTGTCAGTCTCAGTTCAGTGAACTGTTTTAGTTACAGCATATACTTCAGGTTATTAGTCTATTTCTAGTCGGAGGGACTGTCACTCATGTCAGAAAGTTAGTAACTTTAGTAAATTATGGATCAGCGCTGACTGGAGACGCGAACCGCTTAGAACGATTCAGTCCGATTTGGTGAACTGATTCGGTTCACTAAAAAGAACCGGTTCAAAAGAAAGATCGTTTGCAAACCGGACATCACTAATGTACCAGAGACTGAGCTCAGCGATTGCTAACAAAGTTATTTATAGTAACTACTAAGTTATGAGAGCGCTGTCAGTCAGCGCGAGTTTATTGTGTTTGTATCTGAGAGTTCTGAATAAACACGAGTCCCAGTCACGCCGAGTCCGTCTTCATCATTATTACCAACTTTGTAACACATGCAAAGTACCATTACAGCTGTCGAGATGAACGAGTTATGAGTAAGTGTTGATAATACCATTATTTTTAGATATGTTCCTATCATATGGAAAGCGTCAATGACGCGCATTGAGTACACAGCGCAAACAAAGACACAACAGCAGTAATCGAATGTAATCCAGTTTATTGTGGGGCTAGGCTGGCTAGCCCGGATATGCTCACGCTTACCCCCCTTCTGCTTAATCTCACGCCGCGTTTGGTGCCTCCGCTGTGGGCCAGATGCAGTACTGGGGGTCGGGGATGTTGGAGGCCGACCGGTCAGTGCAGCCGAGCCTCGGCGTGTGTAAGGTTTATCTCTAAAGATGTTACTCTGCTGATGTTGAGCAGAAACGACTGTATGCACATTGTAGAACCGATAGACGCGACGAGGACGTACAAAAACACTGACTCACAAGATAGAAAACACGAAAACACCGCTCTGTCGGGAGAGAGAGAAGCCGCAGCGTGTGCACGAATAATAAATAATTAGCTACACATAAGAAATCACTGATCACAAATCAGAAGGAACTGAAAAAAGACTTCTGTTTTCATTTGTACATCCAAACACTGAGAAACTGCCAGTTCACTCGTTCACAAGCAATGATCTCTCGAGCGCTTGCATGGGCGTGGCAGATTCTCTGGGCGGAGGAAAGGGAGGTAACCGTTCCTGCTTGGACGTCAAAACAGGAGACTTCAGGATTGGCTCGTCTGGCCTATCATTTTCTCAAAGGCAGAGAAAGACAGCCAGAACTCGGGTTTACACCGATCAACATTTCTATCCACTTGGGGACAATATTCAGGCTAGGGGAACTCATATTAATGTTGAAAAACCTCATAAAATGAAAATTTCATGCCATGGGACCTTTAAAGGGATAGTTCACCCAAAAATTTACTACCATAGTGTGTGTGTGTGTGTGTGTGTGTGTGTGTGTGTGTGTGTGTGTGTGTGTGTGTGTGTGTGTGTGTGTGTGTGTGTGTGTGTGTGTGTGTGTGTGTGTGTGTGTGTGTGTGTGTGTGTGTGTGTGTGTGTGTGTATGGGGATACTATGGTAGTCAGTCAATGGCTGCCGAGATCTGCTTGGTTACAAACATTCTTCCAAAAATATCCCTCAGCAGAAGAAATAAATGCATACAGGTTTGGAACAACTTGAGGGTGAGTAAATGATGACAGAATTTTCATTTTTGGGTGAACTATCCCTTTAAAAAGCTTGTGAGTGTTTATTAAGGCTGGGTAAAAAAAAAGTTATAATCGATTCCATTTTTATGAACCAATATTGATTCTTAGATCCCAAGAATTGATCTTTTAGTCTATGCTGTTTTCAGTTGATGAATGAACAGAACACATTGTAGCGCACATCCATATCCAATAAATCTAAATAATATTTGATATGAAAAAGTCACAGATATCAAATTCTGTCTATTTTATTACAAAATTCAAAGAATAATTACCTGTTTGGTGCTCTTTATTGTGGCATGACAGATCGCTGTTGCCGCCTCAGGTTAAGCGAAGCAGTAGCGTGTGTGTGAACTGATCATCTTTTCCGCTTCACTACTAGTTACTGGGTAGGGCTGCACGATATATCATTTTAGCATCGATATCGTGAGGTGTGCATTCGCGACAGTCACATCGCAGGATGCGCGATGTCAAGTATAGGGACCTTAGTTGATCCGTGATCTGTACGGGCAGCTGCACCCCAGTTCAGGCCGCATGTTATTTGTGGATTAATTGTGAAGTTTACCCATCATAGAGTTAAAGTTTAATATTTGCTTCTGATTTTAAGTCGAGTCAGGCATCAAGCGCAAGAGGACTCGCGCACAGAAAACAGCGTGCGGGCATTTTGACTTACTTTTCTTTTTCAAACTGACATGTGCTCGCAAAATGAAGTCAAAATGCCCGTCTCTGCGAGTATCCTTGTAAACACAGTCAGTTATGTGTTGTGAACAATTGATGAAGTAAACGGATGCGTGTCATTTAGGTCCGTGGCTCCATGCATTCGTCTTAAAGAGACAGCAGCCTTGTGTACTGGCAGCTGTTTGTGTCGCCAATGGTGACCAAACAACAAAAGAGAAAGAGAAAATTACTTTTTTAGCTTTAACAATGATAAAATGTATTAATTAAATGTAGTAATTAATTATATTAGTTATATTTTATTTATATAGGCTAGTGAAGACTGTTATTTTCCATTTGATTATTGAATTTCTGTACCTGAATACTGTTAGATTTACCTGAAAAACATAAAGTACTGCTTATTTCAATATTATCTTTCTTCTATTGTATTTATCTATGCTTGTAATTTGTTTATCATTTTCTATGCAGATTCACTCCCCTACAAAATGAATGATTCATTCTTTTTAAATAGAGTTATTCAAATCATATGGTGAAATTGTTTTTATATCGCAGTACAAAAATCGCAGAAAACAAAATATCATCCAGCTCTAATTTTAAATGTATGCTCTGCACTGTGTGCGACTGTGCACCGCCGCTCCAATACACAAAGCACGAGCGATTGCGAATTGAAAGTGAAAGTAAACGCACGCTCCCTGACAGAGTATGCGAGTATGTATCACAAGTTCGGTTTATAACATACATTAAATGAAAAAAATAAATAAACAATAGGACATAGTTTGAACGTAGTTTATTGTGTTTATTGCAGTGCAAATGTTGTTATTTTATCTACGAATCACTACATTATATTAGATTATAGATTTGTGCTCATTCAAAATCAGATACAGATAACTGTAAGCATATAAGCACTGTAAGATTTGTTTGAATGGATTGGAGAGAGCGATTGCATGTGTGAATAAGTGCTACCTGTTTAAAAGGTGCTTTCACCCAATCATATTCAGTATGGAGAAGATACAAAAAAATTCCTTGAACTATAACATCCCGCTCATGTCCATCGCCGTCATCATAACCTTTACCTTCTTTCTGATTTGAGTGAGCCATCTGTATCAAGCTAGTTAAATGTGTTTAATGTGTGAGTTCTGGCTAAAAATGCAGTTATATTATGGGCCAAAGTCACACCCCTCCACTCCTCGCTCCGCTCCCTGATTCATGCAAATTAGGCGACATACAATAGCCTGTCTCCCAATATCAAAGCTATCTTAGGCTGGGATGTGTAGTTGTAACCCCCCAACTACACTTTCAAAATGTGAAATCATATAGGAGAGAAGCCAGTCAGTTGAGTTTGTGCCAAAACCTTTTCGAGTGCTTGAGTATTGTTGTCTTCCAATGAATTTGATCATTCATACATTCAAAATGCACCTGCAGACTACTTTTCCAATCGTGAATTTTGTCATTGAGGATTTCTTAAAAACACATAATCTTGTCTTGTCTCGTGAACCAATCTCGTGTCTCGTCTTGTGAGCTAAGCGTCTCGTCACACCCCTAGTAACCATACACCCTATCAGGGAAATTCAGGGGGGGTTTGCCCCAGTTTTAAGGAAGTTTTAAGATCCTATTCCCAAACTGTACCCGATTCATGAAAAATAGACGAAAACGAACAACATGAACAAACAAAAATGAGCTCATAAATTACAACAGTCATTTTCTTCCATACAGCACCTTGAACGACAATGCAAATGAGCTTCAGAGACCATAAAACATTAAACTCATTCTTCCCGTAAGAGCTGATAAGAAACCTTTATCGACCAACGTTCAGACGCACATAGGCAAACAAAATGCTATGTTGCTAAGGCCAAGCTGGTTGAAGAAAATAAAGCGGCCAACTCTGACCTTCGACCCTGACACCCGATTCAACTTTTAGTTTCTCTCAGTTAGACTATGGCTTTGCTTTTACCCAGAGAGTTGTGCAAGATCTTTTTATGATTAACAAAACAAAAATCATGTAGACTGACAGACAGATTATAGGTTGGCAGCAGCTGCTGACTGCATTAGGGAGAGAAACAGTGCAGTCTGCTTTTTTCTGTCCTCTGTAAATCTATCTCTCTCTCATATGCTGATATTAGTAAGAGTAATCCCTTGCTCTTGTCTTAACTATGGAGAAAGAACCAGACGGCAGAGATCATGCAAGCATGCATGAGATCAGAACATGAGCCACAGGGGTGAATTATGGTGGAGGGGGGGAATGGCACTCAGTTGGGAGTTGGGCAGAGAGGAAAATGACTGGTCAGGGTCAGACAGAACAGGCAGCATGGGCATTAATAATGCACTCTGTTCCCTGTGTGTGCTGATAGAGTTTCCCCTACTGCAGTACTTCACACCAGCACCCAATGCAAACTTCAGCATACACTGCAGGGCTCAATATAAGGTGCACCGATGCGCCAGGCCAGTTGATAAACGTTATGACCGATTTATGCAGATTTGGTTTGAACACATGCATGCAGAAAATCACATGGTAAAGTGCATGTGCAAAACACAGATCTTCCCAGCTTATCCATCTATGATCGTCCCTAACAGATCCCATTTTTACAAATAACAGTCACGTCATTTGTCCGTACTATACCAGTCTTTTATCTTCTAGAAGAATGCTGTGTCAATTTTCTTGCCAATCTCAGCGAGACAGCTGACAGCAGATCTGCGGTGTCACAACAGCGAGCTCTAAGCACAGTAGGCGTATGGAAAATACGGTCATGACAGTCATCGTTTGCTGGCCTGCCGAATACAAGACTCTGTGTCAGTTAACAAATGCAATTGTGTAACATTCCTGAAGGGCACAAGTGGCCAGGGGGCAAAACGATGTCTGATTATTTCATTTCTTCTGGGAAAAAAGATGGGCCTTTAAAATGCCCCTTTTATTGGTGGTAAAAATCCAGCTCTGTAAGGCCCGAGTTCCAAAATGCCCACGTGCATTAATTTGCCACCTACACCAGACTGTCCGGCCCCACTCCTACAAGGCTCTTTATACTGCACCAGACAACAGACTCAAAATGAAAAGCCCTCACTGTTTTGGTTTCTTGTTTCATTCTTTCATGACAAAAGTAAAGCAACAAGGTTCTCACGAGAAAAATATGTTTCACATGTCATGCAAAGCATGGCTGTAATGTAAACTGGCTTAGGCCTATATCATGTTTTCTAATTGCAGCTGTTGTGATCATGCCCTTAATAATGTATTAAACAAAAAGAGGGTGTTCATGAGGGCGTAAAAACACTGCCACCTCAGGCACATTGAGATTTAAATTAGGATGGAGGAGTCCTAAATGACAAAACGATCCCTTGGGATTACAACTACATTGCACTGTATATCTCTTTCATTTATGTGGAACTAATTAGCAAGAGGCATTAGTTCCAGTGAAGAGGCAATTACTGAGAACACATCTTAAACAAGGCAATTTACTAGGTTATCAATGCAAACAGCGCAGTGCAGTCACTAGGAGGCTTGTGAAAAATGTTATAGGAAAGAGTTCTTGAAATATTACCCGCTTTTCCACTGTCGGGCCGAACAGTTTTAAGAAACGGTTCCCGTTATGTTTCCACTTGAGCCTGGTACGGCATGGCTACAAACCTGGGATTCACCCTTCGCCGCAAGTTTGATTGACAGGCGATCTGACCAATCACATCGCCGAATCTGCCATTTCGTCCGACAAAGCAGTCAGGAGAGTTAGGAGATTAACATCGGTGGACTTGAACTTGAGAAACAACATTTCTTTTAGTGTTCATTCATGTTTATTTCCTGCTTATCAATGAACTAGAAGAAAGAGATGATCGGTTCACGAGCAGCTTTAAATGAGGCGCTACAGCGATCACCACACATTAAAGAGCCACAAAATGCTATTTATTGTTTAAAGTTGAGACTTTGTTTCATATCAAAAGTAACCTGCTCTGTCCATTCTGTCGGCATGTTGTCAGTGTCCGCTATGGCTGTGCGATATTGAAGAAAAATGCGATATGTGATATCCTTGTTAAATAATGCGATATTCGATATGCGATACGATATTGCTTTAAGTGTGTAAAATCAATTTCTTTCCCCAACTGATATATTTCCCTTTAAACATAACCGACTGTGTTTACATGAATACTCATCAAGATTTTTGACACAACTGTGTGTGTATTTGACCGTTCGAGTGTGTAACAAGACACAAAAAAAAAGAACGGCTTGTGCGCACGTTTCGGTGTGTGTGTCAGACAGCACAGGACTGCAAGGAGTTGTTTTTCGCAAGTTATTGCGTTTAATAACTCTTTTTAACGGCAAGCAAGTCACACAAGTTACAGTCAAGTGCTCAGTCTATTCTCTGCTATATGCATCGACCTAAAACGTACACATTTCACAATGTTGAAGTAGCCTATTAAAATCATTCAGATATTGCGTGCCCTTGCGATATGCATATTGCGATATTTACATTTGCGATATTTCGATATATTGCGCAGCCCTAGTGTCCACAATGTATTTTCTCTACGTGAGAAAATGTGTGTGGTGTGAGAGCATGGCTTGTCGGACATATAGCAACAGTAACTAAAGAGGGCGGGTCTTTGCGAAAGGTCAATTCTCAGGCCAACCGTGCCGAACCGAGCTGGTAGAATGCGTGTACTGAAGTCGCCACTCCGGGTTTGTTGCTTATCAGTTGTTTGACTCCCAGTTTCTCTGTAGCTGACTAATCGCGCTATTTGAGTGACGTAAACAAAAATTCATATTACATTAAAACAAATATCTGATCATCCTCCATAACGTGGTCGCTATTTACATCTCATATCGTATTACATTCCAAAGAGCGGCCGTTATCAGCCCCGCAGTGGAAATGGAAAATTGAAACCATATCCGTACCGGAGGGTCCATTTCGGCATGAGATGGAACAGTTAAGCAAACAGAGCGGTTTAGCCCAACGGTGGAAAGGTGGCTATTCAAACAGCTCATTGTGTAAATTGTCATAAAGTGGATGATCATAAGAGCAATATATTGTTAATATCGGCTATATCAGATCTGTGCTTTTCGCTTTGCAGGGTTACACAACAAGAAAAATAGAACAACTGATCTTATACCTTTGTTTTTGGCACACAATATACACACAATTATACACACAACTGTTCAGATGTTTGGGACTGGTTTAATAAGTTGTTTTTCCCCTCTTATGCTCACCTAGGCTGCATTTATTTGATACAATTTATAAAATGTATACAATTTATATTAAAAAAACAATATTGTAAAATGTCATTGGACCATTCTATTATTGGAAATCAAGCAAATTTCAGAAACCCAACTCACATTTTTGATTTTGTTAAGATTGTTCCTGAAGAAAGACAAACATAATAAGTGAGGAAACCCAAAATATTAAATTACATGGATGAATATTTATTGAGTAATCTGCTATTTTTTAAATAGTTTCTCACCTGAGATTTTGATGCCAAATTACAGGAGGGTAAAAATTGTATTTGTACACAGAGATCGGTAGGTCTATTAGTATAATCTGTTGACTTCAGCAATCTTGGTTGCATTATATGCCAATGGTGACAGTTCAAAACTGGGAAAAGGCACCTATTGTGTTTGAGTGCCCGTTCAAGAACTATTAAAGATCTCTTAATTTCTTTTTATATTTTGGTTTAAAAAAAACGTTCTTTTGGTATCGTTCCAAGTAAATATAATGCCATAGATCTAATATAATGCTACAATCAACGCTTTTCACAATTAGTTAGCCTGGATGCCAGACGAATTTAGCCCTGCCCACAACATTTGAGGTCGGGAAACTCAGTCTGGACTTCATCCGTTGTGGAGAAACTATGCCTGAACAGGAGCTGTTCGGACCAATCAAATTGTCAGGGCGGGCTTTATACGATGATGGACAGATGATCAACAGTAACGTAAGCATACACGTCACCGAAGAGCGCTTGGGATGAATTTGTTCTAATCCTAAACGGAGAACTTGTTCATATATGCATCATTCACCTTCACTATTTCTCTCAGAAATGATGATCGTGTTGGTAAATACTGTGTATACTTAAATTCTTTTTTACAACACCGGCAAAGATCGTTTCACTCATCTTCTTATTCTACTTCTTCCAGCGTGCGTGCAGACAGGGTTGCACACAACAAAAGTTTTCACAACAAAACCCGCCCAATTGCTACTCAAAACTAGCCCAAAACAAGCCCAATAGCTTTCCGCGGGGGTTCTCCAGAAAAAATGGCATATGGGGGGTAAAACATGTGGGGGTTTTTGGCAGGGCTGCCTGCTAAAATTCGCATTCCTGGGGTCGCTTCAAACCGCGGACATAGAAAAACAGCCCGCGGGCAACACTGTGTGCAGTTGAGTTCTGTTGAAATTTGACAACTAACGTAATGCATCACTCCGTTGCTCTGATTGGTTGTAGGTCTATCCAATTGAGGTCTTTCCTGGTTCGGTTGAAACACGCCCCATAATCACAGCCCAACGGAGCAGTATCAGACTCATATTCTGACTAGAATTGAGTATGACAACGTCAGGCTACTTGAGAGCTGTAATTTAGTAAAAACGTGCTAAAAGTTTTCGGGAGTTCCACATGTAATAATTATCCATTTCATATGCAAAGATGTCAGCCAATCACAGCAGTGGGCGTTTACACTGAAGTCTCACAGCAGCCAATCACAGCAGAGGGCGTTTACACTGAAGTCTCACAGCAGCCAATCACAGCAGAGGGCGTTTACACTGAAGTCTCACTGCAGACACGCCCCTTCAAACAGAACATTCAAATCAGAGGCTAAAATCAGAGTAGGAAAAATGCCTTTAATTTCTAAATCATGACCATTTTTTAATGTACAAAAATAATACTAACATTATAAGTGCAGTGCACCCCAATACAAATTATAACATGCAGTTCATGACCCCTTTAAAAAATATATTTCTACATCTATGCATCAAGATTTAGGAACATTAACAGAAAGAAGAAGGTCCAAGCATTTAGCACCAATGCAAAACCCCACTACTGTTTACAAGAAACACACTCATGACACTCAGAGCGGCATGTTCACCAGCAAGCAGGAAGAGTTCACACACTCCTCTCAAAGCTGTGATCAGGAGTGTGAACTCTTCTTCTCTGCTGCTGCTGCTGAACATGCCTCTCTCTCACCAAATGCTGAGAGGCTGGAGTTGTTAACATCATTTATGACTCATGCACATGTTTGCATAAAGCACACAATAAACATCAGTGAGCCTTTCAAGTGACAGATTTTATTAGATGGACAAGATAAAGGGTCTGTCCTAAACAAAGTCATGTCTGCAGAATAACTGTTTTTCTACTAGAGGAAATGAAAGAGAACGCAAATTAAAAGATCGTTCCTGATTAACTTGGTGGTTTCAAACCAGTCTAGAGTTGTCAATGAGCACGATTTGGTGGGGTTTAAACACAGCTCAATAACATCCTGTAACTAATACCGCAGATCTTTATATGATGACTGATATTTCCACCAAACTACAGTTCTGTTACTGTCTCCCTTTAGTCAATCTTTCACACAGGCTTCCCAGAAGACACACTTCTCACGTCTTTCTGATTGGTTAAACGCAGTGCGGTCTCACGAAACTCTATAAAAAGTCCCATAGTGGCCTGACCATTAAGACTTGTGCTGGTTAACTCGTGTACCTCACCAATGATGTCCAAAAACGCTGTCTCGGTCGGCAGATCACCGGGGTTTGTGACACCGCCACTGACTCCACTCATCTCTGCGCTGATTCAAATGCAGGTCAACATAACATAACTTGACTACCAACTGCCACTGATAATATCCCGCGAGGGAAAGTGCATCTGATAAGACAACGGATGAGCGTTAAAAGTGAGAGCTGGCTCTCTCCGTCTCAAATTAGACGTCGGTTATTTGAGGTTAGTCAAAAAGAATTCGGCCCTTCTTACCTTTTTAGAGCAGCTGCGCTTTTCCTCGTCAGTTAGCCTGCTCGCGCTAGCGCTGAAACCCGATGACTCTTTTCTCCAAAAGACCCACTCGAGCTTTACAATAACAACATTTTACATCCGCTGACCTCTAACGGTCGATTCTATTGCTAATCTTCTCGGTCTTTTTTCGCAAAACACCTAAAAACTCGACGAATGACAACGTGCCCACCTCCCTGTCCATCAGATTGGAGCAGCGCTGGCTAACGGCTTTGACAATCCGCTCTTCTGATAGGGGAGCCGCGGTGTCAAGATTGCGGAGCTAAGCCCCGCCCCGTGCTCGAAGCGATGAATGCACTGTATTCACACGCTTAACAAACGGGCCATTCTATTTGCTGGTCCGGCCATCAATCAACTCGTACTGCTACTGGATTGGCTGTAGCACATGATTCTGCGATAATTCCCTAGGTTTGTCAAAATACATGTATAAGTAGAAAAATCAATACTTTTAGATCAAAACTCTCTGTTTTATATGATGCAGTCGATATATGATGGAATTAAATGGCTATTGACATCACACTAAAGCGATTAATATTCATATTGACAAAGTTATGATTTCTCTGAAGTTGTCTAAATCACATTAGTAAGTGCTTAATTAAATAATCAATACTTTTACATTATGTTTACATACACATGTTTGTCTGAAATCTTTATATTTGAGACTGTCTTTTTCTGTTCTTCTCTCTTTTATTCATAAGAATAATAAACATGTATGAACTAACGTTTTATTTTGTTAATATTCACTTTGATCCTTGTACAAATAAAACATCGACAATAAAACGAATAAAAACAGTTCATATACAGTCAAATTAGGTAAATAAACTGATAAAAAAGTGGTTATATAATGTTTTGTTTCTTTCATTAAAAACTGTTCGCGAATTAAATCTGGTATATTTGCATTTATCAACGTAGAATTTACAATAACGCACTCTTCATCAAATAAAAATGTACACAGAAAACAAAGAATAAAACGAATCCAAATAATAATTTGAGGTGTTGTGAGATTTTTGTTTGGTGCTTCCGGCTTCACTCCTGCACTTCCGGGTTAGTGTTGTTGCTGATAAGAGTCGACTGGAGGTCATGTTATAAAAGTGTGTCGTTGGTCTTGTTTATTTGTAATCCGCGCAATCCTATGGAAACAGCAAAAACAATATTGTTGTTGTAATCGCACTGTGCCTCTTGAGTCAGTCATGTCGCAAGCCTCGTCTGGATTCACTCCGGCTGCTCAAGTCCCACATGGGTCCAGTAAGGTAGGTAGTAAATTCACCTGACAGTGTTTATAAACCAAATATTCTGTCTCTACTGCTCTGTCTCATGCAGAAGTGCGTCAAAAGCAAAGTGTGCGTTCGGTTTTCTGTTTACAGGATCAATAGATGGTTGATAGGGAACTTTCAGAGAGTTTCCTCACACATAGTTTTGTCTTCTCAGGGTGCTTTTGGGGCTGCATATATTCCCAATGAAGAAGAGAGGCGTGTCTTCAAAGAGTGCAATTCAGAAAGCTTCTGGTACAGATGTTAGTACACTTGTCCTTTATTATCCAGCAATACATTTTTAAAGCTACACTGTGTAACTTTTTTAGTTTATTCTTAGCTAAAAACACTTAGTTCTTTCAAAAATATATGTGCTCATTAATGTATATTTACTTCTTTCGAGTAATAAAGTATTCTCGTAAGTTTGTAATATGCCATTGAAAATACATACGGGTAAGCGGTTCGAATGCGGGTCGCCATGTTGCCCCTCCATCTTGAAAGTACATTAGCCAAAGAGGGACATACCCGTAAATTCAAGCTTCGCCTTTCGCGTTTTAACACTCAATGTCGAATGTGGACGAGGTCGAACTGGAAGCCATGTTAATCTTGGACTAAATCGGCCACCGTAGGAGTTAAAACAAAATCAAAATTGAGAGGAACAGAAACTAATATTCACTGGATGGTCATATACCTTTCCACCGATAGATGGGGGAAAATATCACACAGACTGTAGCTTTAAGCGTTTCTTCATTTTCATTTATTTGCAAAATGTTGTCTCAAGATGCTCTGATGAGAAAATACTTTAGAAAGAGACTTGTGAACACATCTGCTCTCTTACAGCCTTGCCATTTTCCGCCATCGCAATAGGAGTCACTCAGGTAATGGTGTCAAGAGGTAAGTTCAAGTCCAATTTTTCAGTAATTTTTTACTCATGGTTCCCATTGTCATTGCAAACCTAGAATTTTCGGGGAATTGTGGGAACTGGAAATGAATAAAACCTTAAAAAGTAATGGGAAGTTCTATCCACCTTATTCCTGATGAGTTGTCTGGCTATCACCAGACACAGCTGAACATTGGTGTGGGGAGTCTGCTCTGTATTTTCTACTGCACAAGAGGTGTGATAAATGAGCATAAATTAAATGATTCCATACGCAATTGGATAGTCCTTCAACCAATCAGACCACAAGAGGCGTGATCAACGGGCAACGACCATAGACTGTAAAAAAAATATGGACATAGTGACCGTGACGTAGGATTCTGAAGAGCAGTTTTGAAGCTTAAAGTAGGGTCGAGCTGGCCGTTGCCATCTTGGCAGTCATCGCGCGTCACTCCCGGATAACAAAATGGTCAAAGAGGCGGGACGTGGCTGGAGCTGAGGTGACGTATTGACTAACAGACAGCAGATAAATGGCTATCCACCTGTCACTCAAAGTGGTCACGCCCTTAATTATGCAGAACTTTAAGGCTTTATATAATGTAAACGAATGAGTTATAAAAAAAAATCACCCCCCTCACAGTTGTCATGAAGGGCAAAATTAGCCATAGACCAAAACCACAATTTGTACCAGACTGTAAACATGCTTTAATCTGCTGTATAGTTGGGCATTTTAACATGGAGCTCAATGAGATTCTGCTCCCTTCTGGAGCCAATAGCGTGCCAGGTTTTGCTTCCCGCAAAAGTGTAACAGAAGCAGTAGAAATTAATGTACAGGTTTCCAGACTGAGCTGCAGGGCGAAATCAAATCGCCGGCAGATCAGACTGGGTTAACCCATGCTGTGTTCCACTCCAGGTTTAGACGCGCACTTGCGAACTTCCCTAAGCACTTCCCCTCGGGGGAATCCCAACGCCATTTTGAAGTGCGTCCCACTTCGTGAAGTGGACAAGGGAAGTTTATATGGACAGACCCTTGCTCCCTTGATTTTGACAGAGGGAGCGAGTCTACTTCATATGTACACTTCAGGCAGCTTCATATACCACAATGCAACATGATTGTGACATCACCGCATATCACGTTTAATTTACATCTCGCGTTTATAGTTGAGTTTTACCGTTTTTGAATCCATTCAGCCGATCTTTGTGTCTGGCGGTAGCACTTTTAGCATAGCTTAGCATACATCATTGATTCTGATCAGTCCATTAGCATCTCATTCAAAAAATGACCAAAGACACTTTCAATATTTTTCCTATTTAAAACTTGACTCTTCTACAGTTACATCGTGTGCTAAGACAAACTGAAAATGAAAAGTTGCGATTTTCTACACCTATATGGCTAGGAACTACGTTCTCATTCCTGCGTAATAGTTGCGGATCTTCGCGGCCGTACCATGGCTGCAGCGGCGCAATGATCCGCGACTATTACGCAGGAATGAGAACGTAGTTCCTAGCCATATAGGTGTAGAAAATCGCAACTTTTCATTTTCAGTTGGTCTTAGCACACGATGTATGTTAAAAATATTGAAAGTGTCTTTGGTCATTTTATGAATGAGATGCTAATGGACTGATCAGAATCAATGATGTATGCTAAGCTATGCTAAAAGTGCTACCGCCAGATACAAAGATCGGCTGAATGGATTCAAAAACGGTAACTATTTAACTCTAGGGGACTTGTAAAATGAGCCTATTTTCAAAAAAAGTGGAGTGTTCCTTTAATAAGAAATTTAAATAAAAAAAATTATGTAGCAGCATAAACATCATTTATTTCAATTCAGAAATAGTTTCATATTTCCTGCTTTTCTCCTTTTCTCTTTTTATATAATACAAAAGCAAACTAAATAATAATAATAATAAAATAAATTAATAAAAAACAATAACAACAACAATAACAACTGAAATTTAAATAATTTATTAGTTGACATTTATATTATTTCAAGTAATGAAAAATTCTGTTCGTCCCCCCTCCACCCCCAAAACGAGATTGATTTTAACCATTGACGCATACAAACACACCGGTGTGGGATTAGAGCGCTCAGTGCGATTAGAATATACCCCCCCCGCCCCGCCCGGTTTTGCACCCACACAGAAGACCTGCTTGCACCAAAGACTTCTTTAATTAGGTCTTTCGGCACACATCTGCGATCAACAATCATCTCTAACATTTTGTTTAGCTTATTCTGATTTGTAAGGACCCGATTCGTAAGGGAAACTTCCATCCTTTTAACGTCTTCATCCCTAGTTTTAGATGTTTTCGCCAATGTGCTCCTGACAGGTGCTTTTTTTTCTATTCATCATGTTCTTTTTTTAGCGTGGTTAACACTTCATGCGCTGTATTTTGAAGTGACGAGAGACCATGCTCTTGTTCACTTCTTATAATTCACAGATATATAATTACAGTATTATTAGTTAATGTGTTTGTGTATGTAAGAAGAAGAGAAATTGCGCACACACAAAGGATCCAAAGTCGTGAATTTGGGCCCCCTAGCGTCCTGGGCCCATATGTCGAGAAGGGTCTATTGCAGGGGTGTCCAACCCTGGTCCTGGAGAGCTACCACTCTGCAGATTTTAGCTCCAACCTCAATCAAACACACCTGATCCAGCTAATCATGGTGTTCAGGGTGCTAGATAATTACAGACAGGTGTGTTGGAGCAGGGTTGGAACTGAAATCTATAGGACGGTAGCGCTCCAGGAGCAGGGTTGGACACCCCTGGTCCATTAGATACTCTGCACCCCCCCTAACGGCGCCCCCTGGGTGGCACTTCCGGTTTAGGGAACTTCTATTAAAAAAAACTGAAATTAATCATTTCAAATCATAAGGTTGCCTTATAAATAAAATGTATCCATCAGTTTGACTGAATGAGCTGTCAATTTTCCTTGGTTTTATTTTCAGATATCATGAGAATAACGTAACGCTTGGTATTTTAATATGACGCTATAGCAAGAATATCTATGGCAAGAGCTCTTTTCAGTCACTGCATTCTTTTCCTCATGATTATTTTATTTTTTTCCCTTTTGCATTCTGCTCTAATAGTATAAAAAAGGACAACACATACTGCATATTTGTGGTCTGTTCTCCCGGTTTAATTTATGATACATCCCATTAATAATTTACTGGAATGCACAAAGAATCTCTTGTTGTTCTCCTCAAACCCTCACGTCTCTTTCCAGGTTTGTTTTCATAGGTAAATACAATGTATTGTCAAAATTGACTGGAATCACTTTGAATTCGTATCACGCAATGCTGAAGTTAATGAACATTTTTGGTAACCCTTTATTTTGATAGTCCACTTTAGACATTCTACTAACTATAAGTAACTTTGCAACTACATTTCAACTAACTGTCATTAGAGTATTTGTAGACTGTCTGATTAATATTTACTAAAACTTTATTTTTTTGGGCCCCCAACAGACATTCTACTGACTATAAGTAACTTGGCAACTACAATTCAACTTATTCTACTAACCCGAACCCTAACACCTAACCATAACCTACCAGTCTACTGACAGTCAACTAATACTCTAATGACAGTTAGTTGACATGTAGTTGCAAAGTTACTTATAGTTAGTAGAATGTTTAAAGTGGACTATCAAAATAAAGTGTAACCAAATTTTTTATTCATGGTCTAATGTAAATGTCATTTTAATGTTCGATGGTTGAAGGGTGAGTAGAATGTCATCTCATTGTACCCAGTTTTTAAAAAAAAAAATGTATTATTGCGTTCATAAAGCAAGCTTTTCACTGATTGTTTACCGCTTAACGGAAGTTACTCCCATAATTCACGCAAAGCATCATGGGACGTAGGAAAAAGGTGGATAGTGATTTTTTTTTTTTTTTTCTAGATGTGCTATAGTTAGAAATTGCTCTTGAACATGTGTTCAATCTCAGTTCAAATAATTTTAGTAATTACAAATAATTATATAAAAGTTATGAGAAGTTTATGGAACTTATAGGGGATGTTTCAACCAAAAATGTACGTTTTCATTCAGTTTTGTTCCAAACCCATAAGGCTTTTCATGCGTCCTTGAAATACTGATTAAGATATTTTTAATGAAACCAGATTGACTTCTGTCCCTACATTGAAAGTCCATTCCACCCAAAAAATTGATGCTTCAAAAGGTTCATAAAGATATACATATAAAGAATAATTCCATAAAGAAATCCATATGAATCGAGTAGTTTAAACCACTTTTTTTTTTTTAAAGAGTCTCAATCGCTTTATATGATTTAATTTAGGTTTTTATTCACATATGAACATTGCTCAATGTACATGCATAGAGAACATCAAAAATGGTAAATGGAAGCAAAAGTTAAGGTTTAATTTTATTTTTACAAACAAATCTGTAAAAAGGTTTTAAAAATATCTTGTATTGTTTATCCTCAGGAATACTTACTCCATCACCCCGATTTGGCTCTCTTCCCAAAGTTGCCAGTGAGTATCAAGAACAACTGATGATACACATTTTATAGAACGACAACTTAAAAAACCAAGGTTACAGTGGTGGTCAGAATTAAATATGATAAAAGATGTCTGTAAAAATAAAGCTGCATTGTTTATTCTTTTTATTTTTCATTCAAGAAATGCGCAAAAATCTAACCTTTCATTGAAGTAAAACAATTGAAAGTGGGGGAAACTCACATTATGAAATGAATGCTTTTCTCCAAAACATGTTGGCCACAATTATTGGCACCCCTAGAAAATATTGTGTTAAATATCTCCCGAGTGTATTCCCATTCATATTTATGTTTGCGCACACCAGGGTGACTAGGAGCATGAAATTGCCCAGCCATGACTTCCTGTTCTAGTACTTCCTGTATAAATATGAGGAAACACAAAGGTCAAATTCCCTTAATCATTCATCACAATGAGTTAAACCAAAGATAGTTCTGATGTGTAGCAAAAGATAATTGAGCTTCACAAAACAGAAAGTGGCTGTAAGAAAAGAGCTAAAGCATTGAAAATCCCCGTTTCCACCATCAGGGCAATAATTAAGAAGTTCAGTCAACTAAAGATGTTCTGAATCTGCCTGGAAGAGGACGTGTGTCTCTATCGTCCTAATGCACGAGAGGAGGAGAGTTTGAGTGGACAAAGACTCTCCAAGATCACAGCTGGAGAACTGCAGAGATTAGTTCAGTCTTGGGGTCAGAAAGCCTAAGAAAATGTATCAAAAAGCACCTACAGAAAAATCCTCCTCGCTCATCAAAAAACAAACTCCAGCATATTCAGTGTCAGACACGACTGCAGCTTCAGACGAGACCTGGTTCTGTAGTCAGATCAAACTTTAAAAAAAGAGCTTTTTGGCAGCAAACCGATGCGTTTGGTGCAAATGGGGATTAAAAGTACCCCATGCCCACGGACACAAAATGAAGCTTCTGCCATGACCATCCCAGTTCCTGACCTGAACCCTGTAGAAAATGCGTGATTAACTGAAGAGAAGAGCTGGAATCTGAAGGATCTGGAGAGATTCTGGATGAAGGAAGGATCTCTGATCTCCAAACTCATCAGGCATTACAGAAGACGACTCAGAGCTGTTATCTTGGGAGAAGGACGTTGCAAAAAGTATTTAATAAAAGGGTGCCAATAATTATGGCCGATGTGTTTTGGAGAAAATTATTAATTTCATAATGTGATTTACCCCCCACTTTTACTTGAGTGAAAGGTTAGATTTTTGTGAATTTCTTGAATGAAAGATCAAAACGATAAAAAAAATGCAGATTTATTTTTACAGCCATATTTGATCATATTTACCAGGGGTGCCAATAATTCTGACCACAACTGTATTTGGAGATGGAGGGCTATTAAAAGGCAAAATTTTCTTAAGTTCCTCTGAATGTATGTGATTTTTTATCCAGTTGCTGGCATATTTGGATACGTTGGTGGGAAAATGTCTTACATGAGGGTCTGTCAAGAAAAGTTTAGGAAACTGGAGAACTCCCCACTGGGAGAGGCACTACGACAGGGACGTCTGCATCACATGGCATCTGCGTAAGAACATTATACACACACACAGAATTTCACACTTTTTCTTACATCAATTAGTTTCTATATTTTGTTTTAGACAAATATAAATAAAATATAAATCGTTTTTTATTTTTGGTTGTTTCTGAAAATAGATATTTTTATCTAACATATCCTTTCAAACAAATATACAGTATTAAGTCATTCACGTTAAGACAAGTCATTTTTATATATTATTATAATAATAATTAAATGTTTGTTTGTTTTTTTTAAAGGACGAACCAGTCAGAATTTGGCGATGTAAACCCATCAGAATCTCAACAGTCTGCTTCTGAGTCTGCTTCTCAACCTGAATCAGAAGCCAGTTCCATGCCTGAGAGCTACAGCAATTACACAAGTGACTATACCTACAGCAGCCCCTCCCAATCATACGACACCACTCCTTTTAGCTCTGGATTCAGTGATTCTGGTCCCGTCAACATCAGGGATGATATTTCTCCTCAAGGTACTGCACATGACGACCAGAACAACATGTATAATCGTACAAACTTCTATAAACAAGTATAGATTTGTTTACAATTGGCAGGAAAGGACGTTCATCATTGAATAAGAATGTCATCTGATCGGTAGATGTTTAACAAGTAGTTTGCATTTATCCCAAAGCGCCGTTCTATCCAGATGAGGATGTGCCTAAGAAGAAGCCAGTGTTGTATGAGAATCTGCGTAGCAAGAACAGAGAGAACTATGAGGTCACTCTCACACAGAAAGCTGAAACGCTGATGAAACCACAAAGAGAGGTGGCGCCACCTAAGGAAGGTGAGACTCAGTAACTGATTTCCCTAACATTTTAATAAGCCTATAGCAACAATTATTTGTGAGAGCTATAATGATTCTAAAAGCCAATAAAGTTTTTTGATGGGCTTATTTTGTTGAATATTCTACATGTAAATGTCAAAGCATCCATGAAATGACTTCAGACATGTTGAGCGCATGAATGGTGCTCTCGTTATTGCAACTCGGATTTGCACGCTAACGAATGCTTTTATTATAACTAAATTTAGTTATAAGTTCCTCTGAAGAGATTCGTAACAATTCGTCATTTTCGGTGAAAAGTCCAGAACTCAGTCACTGATAAACTTGCGCTGTTTGATTGACAGCTCCAGCGATTGTAAAGGGAGCTTTCTTTGATCACTTTTTTTTATATATAATTTAATCACAGTTTAAATAACAGATTACACAACAATGTGTAACAATGTGAATCAAATGGTTTGATTTACTGAGACGAGCCCTATTCAGACGGGATTAGTTTTACAAGGGTAGATGGAGTAATGTAATGTAATTTTACCACAGGTCCACTGTAATATTAATGACCAATTCGCACGGGATACGAAATCTCAGTAAAACTAGCAGAAGTGGGAGGGGTAACTCGATTTATACACCGTCGTTATGTGCATATTAAGTTGCTTCCTGATATCACATGCGCAAACACATAATCTATATATAACAGTTAGGTCTGATCGCACAATTTATTAATTAAATTCGGATTGGATTATGTTGGTACTTGCCTAAAGCTAAAATAAGTTTCATGCCTCTTGCTTTTGACATAATTTTTTTTTTTTAGCTAAATGGTAAGCAGAAAACACTTCAGGTTTGCCACAGACTTAGACTTTCCACCGCCTAGAACGCAACTGAGTGCTTTTTTCAAGCGCCTCCATACTTAGCCGCGTTTCCACCGAAATTACCCAGAACAAACGTGCGCCATCAGACAGAAAGAGCAAGACTGATATTTACTGAACGCAGAACAAACATCGCAAGACTTTTGAAATAAAATGCTGCGTGAGCTCAACCAATCAGCATGTTCAGCGCCCAAGTCCCACCCCCGAAAGTTCCCGAACTTTGAAAAAGTACTACCTCGGGAGCAGGGCCGTTTGGAGGGGGAAATATTTACCCGGAACTTCATTTAGACCCTGGTTCCTGCGGTCGAAACACACCGAGTACCACCCCAAAGTTCTTGGGAAAAGTTCCTGCAGTGGAAACGCGGCTATTGAAAAACACCGGAAAACTACTTTTAAACAAGAAATTACAGAATATTTGTGTACATATTTACAGCGGGTCTATTGCACGGGATTAGGATAACCTGAGGTATTTTTTCTGGACCTTTTTACAGAAGGTAAAAGTCGCTGTAATCTTTACTGACATTGTCCGTAATGATTACTGAGATGGCACATTCGGGATGGGACTAAAATCACTGAGAAGCTCTAATTACTTTACCCCACCTCACCATGTTCAACTAATCCTGTCCAAATAGGGTTATAGACAAAGAACATCTGAATGTACATGAATCATTACATATCAGAAATCACTGGTCACAGATCAGGCATTAGAATTAACACGCTTACTTACATGTTGTGGCATTACTGTCGAGTCCATATCGTAAAAGTCAAATAATACAAATAAATAATGCTCAACTGAGACCTTTTACATTGTTGAAAATAAATAACCACATTCCTAGCAAGGCAAGGCAACTTTATTTGTATAGCACATTTCATACACAGTGGCAATTCAAATATTCGTAAGTGAATAAAAATATATATATATATAAAGTATAACCCCTAAATGGAGTGGAAGCATTATCCTAGCATTAGGATCCTTTGGAAGGTGATGTTATTTGTAGTCCGTCCTGTATTGCTCATCTGTCCTCGTCATCTCACTAACATACCAGTGGGCGGGGCCAAAATTGCAATGATGAAATAGGCGTCGATCTTCTTCTGTAGAGGCGGTCTTTTCACAGATCTATTATAGGCACATTCCACGAGTTGTTCTCTGGGCTTGGTTACAATAAAGGCTATTTTTGGACTAACAAGGAAGTTTTCAGTTCTGAAATGTGATCTCTTATGTCAAAAGCTCCTTTAACCCCTTTAACATGAACTAACAATGAATAATACGTCTAATACACAATTCAAAATCAGTGAACTAACTTGAACAAAGATAGATAAATACTGTACTTTATTAATAGATACAATATCATTATTAGTTAATGCATTAACCACTGATAACTAATGGAACCTTATTGTAAAGTGTTGGCAATAATTTTATAATCTCAATGTCCTTGTATCTTTTAATCCATAAACCGATTTCTTTCTTACCTCTCCAGTTAAAAAGAACCAGTATGGAGATGCTTGGGATGAGTAAGAGAGACCTGGAGAATCAACTATCTGAATAGCTCAAGATCCATACGCAGTGACTTCTGTGGCGTTGTCTCGCCTCGTTCTGCCACATCAGACCAAAAGCTGCAATCAAATGCTGAATTGAAGATGATTGTATTTTAAGGAACAAAACTTAGTTTGGGAAATGAATGCAAACTTGTTCGAATTAAAAAAAAACAATTACTCTGTTTGCTTTTTATGGCATATGTGGTTTGAAAAATGTTTATCTTCTGGGCTTCTGGCTTTAAGTGGATTTAAGCTAAATCGTTTTAACAGAGTATCAGTGTTTTATTGATTAGGACATTCTGTCCAAATATGCTTAACATTTGTCAATAAATAAATACAAGTACTTTAGATATACTATTTAGTATCAAGGTTAATTTATCCACTGAAATAATAGTCCAGCCAATGTTAAAGCTGTGCACTAGAGACGATTATGGCAGTGTCGTAGGTTATGACCGTAGACTTGGACCCATGATAATAATGACATCATTCACTGATGTTACAGTTATTACTGTCATGTCCTCTGAGCTGGAGATAAGAGATAAAGATATGTGTGTTTTGAGGTTTAGAGTCTATTAAGATTCACAATTAAATGTTCAAACATTTCAAATGAAGCCTGTGACATCTGTAATTCATTCACTGTACTTCGATCCTTATTTGTGAAGGTAATTCTATTTAAAACAGAAGTCTGAGATCTGGAAGATTTCTTTCTTCAGGACAATATTATGATCCAACTCAAAAGGCATCTCTTTACTGTCATAAAATTGACCAGAAACCTCCACTCCCTCTCTACGTTGTAAACAAAAGCTCAGAATAGTTGAGCAAATATTGGTAAATAACATACCTTAAATGCATTATTCTTATGAGGTGGATTCATACCAGATTTACCATGCAGTAAATGGTTAAACATTTCTTTGTCTTGCATTGACCTGTTCATATAAAACCATAGGACACATTTTGTCTCAAGCATGATTCAGTAAATTACAACTTTTATAAATTAAAAAGAAAAGCATACAAATGTTAATAAATACCTTTGACAATTTTACAAGTGTCTATTTAGTAAATGGCAATAGTTTTTTCGTCCATATATTTCTAAAAGCATAGGAACTTGATACATTTGGTCACTGAAAACCATGTCCTCCGGTGTGACACCATATCCTGATTTTAAATCGGCCAATTCCACTGACAAGTTTGATTAGTTGAAGGACCCCATTCAAGGCCATGTTACTGTGAAGCCCATGCCATGAGCACATAGTGAGATTTTGTCTCAGAATTGTTCAAATATATAACTTTTCCACTATAAGTGTTCGTTTTTGTTATCCTTGCGACACCCCTATATTCTTAGTTCTTTCTATGTCGCACAATAGGACACATTTCAGTAAAGAATGTTTAAAAAAATAGTGAAAGAATTGACAAAGTCAGTGACCCCTTATATTTTCTCAAACATCAGACTTCACACTACATAATGTATTTTTTTCCTCAAAAGGTGTTTACAAAAAAACTATTTACTTCTTATTTGTCAACTACCCTAGTGCTAAAATATGGCTGCCATTTGACACACCCTATGGCTGATTTCAATAAATAAATGTATTATTGAATACATTTTGTGTAGCACAAAAGCTGTGTAATTTGCCACAGCAGTGTATAGCTGTAGTTTATTGGCGCCACCTGCTGGTTTGTTCACCCAAAAATGAAAATTACCTCATGATTTACTCACCCTCAAGTCATCCTAGGTGTATATGACATTCTTCTTTCAGACGAATACAATCGGAGTTATATCTTTTTTTAAAAGTACTTTTAAATATATCCATATTTAAAACTTTATCAGAAGGCCTTTATTAAGCCCGCCAGAGCCGTGTGGAGCAGTTATATGATGGACAGATGCACTTTTATGGACTTCAAAAACAGAGCAACAATCACTGCCATTATAAAGTTTGGAAGAGCCTGGACTTTTTTAAATATAACTCCATTCGTCTGAAAGAAGAATGTCATATAGCCTATACACGATGACTTGAGGGTGAGTAAATCATGGGGTAATTTTAACTTTTGGTGAACTATCCCTTTAAGGTCCATTGATTTCAGCTTGTTTCTGTTGCGTCATTTTCAAAATAGTAAACATTTCTTTTTATTTCTTTTTTATTTAAAAAATATTACATAGGGTGATGAGCAATGTCCTTCTGATCCTGCTGACTCTGCAACAGAAAAACGAAAACATTTACCTTTAGCCTGATTCCACATATCTTGTCCTCATGAGAAAGTATTTTGTGGGCGTGGTTTAGAATGTAAATTAATAGCGGCTGGTAGGTGTGGCTTAGCGTGCAGGTGTTGAATTAAAGGGATAGTTCACCCAAAAATGAACTTGCTTTCTTCTGTTGAACACAAAAGAAGATATTTTGAAGATTATGGTATGGACCCCTTGACTTCCATGCGCACACTTTTAGGGGAAAATAAACTAGACTCCCATAGACTTCAATACAAAAACAACAGCCGGCAGGCGTGAATAACTTAAGAAATCACCAATATTAAACATGTCAAGTAATTATATGTCCAGCCTGCCTGCCATAGAGCGTGAAAGATACATCCACACACTTAATTTGGTCAAGTTAAAAACATGTCTTCATTCTCCCAGCGTCAAATTGGAGTAACGACTCCACCCAGTGGCCAGAGGACATTTACTCGTACCTCATCGAGTCACCAGGTAAACCAGTGAATGATTTTACTTCGTTTTTGTATCATGAAGTGCGGAATGGATGATGCTATCGGAAGCTCAGTCAGGCTAGTTGTAGGCTTTGGCTGGACAGAAAAGTGCACTCAGTAGGCTACTCTAAATATAAAGACATAGTATATACATTTAAAGATGTTTACTTGCAAAAACGAAGTAAAATCATTCACTTGTTATACCAATTTGACGCTGGGAGAATGAAGGGACATGTTTTTAAATTGACCAAATTAAGTTTGTGGATGTATCTCTCACGCTCTATGGGAAGTCTTATATTGAAGTCTATGGGAAGTCTAGTTTATTTTCCCCTAAAAAGGGGCGTTGACGAAATTGACAGTTAAGTTCCCGGATGTGCCGGTAGTCCGTATAGTAGGAAAAAAATACTATGGAAGTCAATGGGGTCCATAAACTTTTTTTTTTTTTTCCTGACATTCTTCAAAATATCTTTTGTGTTCAGCAGAAGAAAGAAACTCAGAGGTTTGGAAGAACTCGAGGGTGAGTATATGATGATAGAATTTTGACTTGAGTAAACTATCCTTTTAAGTGGATCTTTTGTGTATAGGTATAGGGGTGTGTTTGGGTGTGTAGTGTTTTTTTTACCTCAGCTCTGAGTGGGTGCATTAGGATTAGGCGCTGTTGCAGCTTGTGCTTCTTGTTGCTTGCACTTTTCACACACATGGATGCAGTGTCTGTGTAAATGAAACCATGAACAGACATTACAAACAAAATTGATTTCAGTTCCCTGCATGCAAAACAGCCATGACATGAGTAAATCACACATTATTATGATACTTGCCTATGTCCAGGTTTACGGCCACCAGGTCCAAATCCAGGAGGACCAAAGCCTTTTGGGAAGTCTGGTCCCAGTTTATTAATGGCCTTCTCTCTGCAGGCCCCAACATATGAGGCTTTGCCTACTGCATAACCCACAATACCCGCCACTGCAGAGGAAAGTGGATTGATGAGTTTGTATTCCAGCTGCCATTGTATCAATGATGATACAAAGCATGCATAATAATATGAGGTGGGAAATTACATTATTATTCGATAGGGACTTACAAAGCAGTTTAGGAAAATACCCAAATCGCTTGGACTGTTTCCAGACACCTATAAAAGCAGTAAATTACAAACTGGATTAGGCTGTTTTCAATTAATCCATTTAAAAAAACAAAACAGAATGCATTTTTTAATTCCACTGCGCTGCTTTTCCATTCTTTTTCTGTGTAAACATGTGCTAGACGCAAATGTTGTGCAAATGTTGTACATGACATAAAATCTCTGTTAAAAAAATGTAATTCCACTACTAAGCATCTGACGTTTTAACTGCAAAAACACGTTCTGTGTGAACTGTGAATGAACCCTAGTAGGCCATTTTACAATGGGGCTAAAGGCACACCTTGAGAAAGATTTGCTTTCCACTACTCCCATAGTGCAATGATTGCAGAAACAATATATATTTTTGTATTGAACATTTATGCAGCAACAGATTTTGTGTGAAGAAAAAAGTGGTTTATTTTGTTTAAAAAATCTTTTAAATGTATGAGGTGGCGAGGGGGGTAAAAGACTCACCAGCATAGGATAAAAGGCACACCTTATTTATATAAATACTTTAACCAAAATAATGTTTTTAATAAAGTTAATACGTGTTCAGAATAAAGCACTTTAGAAAAGTTTGCACTATTTCTGTTTATTTTCATAAATAAAATAATTCATTTTTGCTCAATAAATATACTATTAAAATATGTGAATATAAAAATATATTTTCAAAACACAATTATTTTTAAAAAGTTTAGATTCTGAAAACATTGAAGGAGATCCCACAATAATTTAATGTCGATTTATTTTGAGTAGTAACATTAAATCATATTTTATTATGATTAATATCATATTTTTAAATGATGTTTTCATTATAAATACCGGTATGTAATTATCTCTAAGGTGGATACCCAACTTAATATGTGATCTTTACCATCTGAATCTAACCATGTCATGTCAACAAATGGGAAAAGTCAGCTAACTATTTATTATCATGTTAATTATTGTGCCTTTTGCCCCAACAGCAGAGGCACCTTGTCCCCAGATACCATAATGTTACCTTCCGTTATAGATAAACTGTTGCTTTAAAGCTGCACTATGTAACTTTTCCGTCCGCCTATTCAAAACAAAAGCGTAGTTTGATGACGCCACGTTTGAACGCAGAATCTTGGAACATGTGGTCTTCCCCTCACAGCCAGTGGGAAAGAATCGGGATAGGACTCGGGCAGAAATCATTAGGGCTGTAATCTCCCAGTCGATTAGTCGATTATTGGTCGATACGTTCTGGCTCGACCAAAATTTTGATTGGTCGATTTCTTCCAGCGTTCATTTCATTAGTTTTTGCTGCGTTCATTTCATCTGTTTTGCTGCGCCGCGTTCATTTCATCAGGTGGAAAGCACTAATTGCTAATGGGGGTGTTTTCAGAGCACCCCTGTTTCACAGGTAACAGTCTGCCTTCAGAACACCCCCATTGTTTTCACTTCTTTTGGATTGGCCCAACCAACTGGCGAACAGAAGTCTCTCGCCGGTCCTTTGTTTTTCATTCCCCGCTGGCTCAAACGCACACCCATAGCGGTAAACTTGAGGAACGCCCATCAACATACACATGAGGGGAAGCGTCACAACACCACGCTTCAGTCGTGCCGCAAAAGTGGATCTGTACTGTCCGTTTTGCCGCGTTCATTTCATCAGTTTTGCCGCGCCGCGTTCATTTGATCAGGTGGAAAGCACTAATTGCTAATGGGGGTGTTTTCAGAGCAGCCCTGTTTCACAGGTAACAGTCTGCCTTCAGAACACCCCCTTGTTTCCACTTTTGGATTAGCCCAACCCACTGGAGAAGAGAGACAGATTGAAGAAGGCTAGTTTTCTGTAACTTATATTATTTATTTAATTGTGAGAGCGTTTTTTCTGCTCTTGATCTGGCTTGTTTAATAAATATTCCTTTTTTATTAAAGTGGACGTGCCTTTTGTGTTAAAGAGTAAAAGCTTTAAGTTAATAGTCTATTCGTGTCTCAGCCGCGAAGCTGAGCTCCTAACGTTTGAGCTGCACAGAGCGGCTGAAATTATACTGTCTGTCAGTTATTATAATACATATGACAAAAACAATTGTCTAAATTATGTTGCATATTCCTCAAAAGTTCTTGTGATGATATCGAGTTGACAATAGTACTATATTTTGGGAAATCATAGGCTATGATATTGCGCAGGTGCACTTGATGCGACGCTGTCAGAGCCGACAGACTCGTGTGTCAGACTCACTTCAGTCCAAAATAATCAGCTCAAAAACGATTTAATATACTGCAAATAGCCTACTAGTTTTATATGTTTATTTATAATTCATTTATGCAGACAACAAGGCTACCAAGTACTGCGCACAGTGCGCAGCTAATTAATTTAACCTTTTTTTTTCCTAACGTCATTTTTAGTCGATTTTTAGTCGAAAATTTCAGGACTTCAGTCGACCAAGATTTTCTTTGGTTGATTACAGCCCTAGAAATCATGTTCATGGATGTGATTATTAACGTTACTGTAGTCTGAAGCAGAGCAGGACCGAGTGTTGTGGAGCTGAGCAAGGCCGCTGGAGAGATTGTTAATAAGATAAACGCAACACACGCCTCACGAGCAGCAGGACTTTTATTATGACACAGTCGCCGCCACTTCCGCTTTTCCGGTCATGAGTATGAGGTAACGCAGCTCTGTTTATTATATTAAACACATCTGAGTGTGTTGAAAATGATGTTATGACGTTACTCTGTGCGTTGACACTTGTTCACACTGCAGTGAGAGTAAAGCGTTTCTGCAAAATAAAACTGGAAACCGAGGGTAACGCAGATATGACAATTGACAGGCGACTCCCTCACACGCCCTGCTTCCTTGGTTAAAATAGCAATTTTCTCACGATTTACAAATAGTTGGAAACATTTGGGATATTGTAAGTACTCAACTGAACAAAATATATAACACTGGCCTAGTGGTTTTTGGATATTTTACTGAAAAGTTTTTACATAGTGCACCTTTAATTAGCTTTTACAAAGGTGAAAATCATTATAAAGACCTTTGTCTCAAAATATATTCAATCATTTTACCGATTCTCATTTGCTACTTAAACCATTTTAAAAAACAATAAATATTAGAAAAAATTAGCATAGAATCAACTTTGCGCTGCTGCCCGCAATCGTGAATTTCCACATGCAAAGTGAAAAATAAAATCGAGTTGCCTTTTAACCCATGGAGCCTTAAAGGGATAGTTCACCCAAAAATGAAAATTAGCCCATAATTTACTCACCCTCAAGTCATCCTAGGTGTATATGACATTCTTCTTTCAGACGAATGCAATCTGAGTAATATTACAAAAGTCCAGACTAATCGTAGCATTAGAATTTTATTAATAGTTGCTCTGTTTTTGAAGTCCATGAAAAGTGCATCTGTCCGTCGAATAACTGCTCCACGCGGCTCTGAGGCGTTAATAAAGGCCTTCTGAAGCGAATTGATGCGTTTGTGTAAGAGAAATATCCATATTTAAAACTTTATCAGGTAAACTTTCGGCCGACCGCCTTCTGTGGAAAAGTGTTGAATGTTGAAAGTGAAACTCAAGATGCGTACGCAGGGTTGCCAACTTTCACGCATTTGGCGTGACACTCACGCTTTCAGGCTCTGTCTCACGCTCTCACGCTGCCCAACTTAATCTCACGCCAAACTGCCAAACCTGCTTTTGATATTAAACAAAGTCTAAGCTTTTAGATTTGTTTAAGTTTTAATGCGAAATTCAAACAATAAATAGCGTTTTGGCGCTAATATGGCATAACAGTTAAAGCCAGAGTGTTGAAAAACGGAGCGACATGCTCTCTCATCTCGCGGGTGCGCGCGCGGTCACGTGCTCCACGGAGCTCTCAATACTTCTAGCGCTGTGTCAATGCATTTGAATGGCTTGATACACAACATCTCCACTTCAGGTGTTTGCAGCAAGTTTTGGTAAACAGTACAGCATAGTGTGCATTGATTATTACGTCAACCATACAGGATCGTTTTATTATAGAGAGTGATGGAGATGCAACATTGTTAACATTAATGTTAATGTTTTTCCTGTATTTAGCCCTCATACACTCATACACATTGATGGTCAAATGTGACCATACACCTTAACTATTTTTCAATTGAATAAATGTTCTATATTTTAGTTCAAAATATTAATTGAATATTTTGAGATATTTTGGTACTAAATACTATCTGTGCAATAATTATGGTCCTGACCACTTAAAATATTTTTCTTCTAATATTTTTCTTATTTATATTACAATTAGTATTAAGGTTGATTTAGAGAATTCTTATTCAAAGAGGCAAATTAGAGTTATTTTGTGGCTTGAAAAAGAATAATTTCCATTTGTAATGCCATTACCCACTGGTGCCTTTATGGCTCTTTAATCAATATACATGTATCTAATCTAGTTGCTCAAAAAAGTATTGCAGTTTTGCATTTTAATAAATATTTTGATATGATTTTGATAACACTAGATTTCTTTAAATGGGAAATTTTAAAATGTTAATAACGTACATATCCTTATTTCCTTATATGTACAGCAGGCTATGAATTGATACTGAAATCGATATACGATATAATCTTATATGTACAGCAGGCTATGAATTGATACTGAAATCGATATAATCGTACGGTAATTGGTTAAGTGCACTTTTTATGGACTTCAAAAACAGAGCAACTATAAATCCAATTCTAATGTTTGGATTAGTCTGGACTTTTGTAATCTAACTCCGATTTTATTCGTCTGAAAGAAGAATGTCATATACACCTAGGATGACTTGAGGGTGAGTAAATTATGGGCTAATTTTCATTTTTGGGTGAACTATCCCTTTAAGCCTCGTTGTACCATATAAGTGTTTCATTCATAAAGCATGTCTGACAGACTATTGATACAAGTGTTTTTTTAGAACCGTTGCCCCTGCTCTATGGCTAAAATTCAACAGCTTTGTGTAATGAATGCTTTTTCTCATTATGTAGACTGAATCTTACCGCTGTATATGAGGCCACCAGTCACAGCCATGCTCCCGGTAGAGAGCGGAAGGGCTGTGGAGAAATTAACAGGTCAGAGGTTAAGCTACACATTACCATTCCAAATTGTTCCAAAACCCGTTTTACGAAAGGATTCCCGCTCTTAATACAAAGGGGCTGGTTGGATAGAATGGTGCTTTTAGAAGTACACTGACGATAGAGAAGGAGACGATATTGATCAATGTCTTACATTTTTACCTTCAAATGAATATTTGGTTATATTGAACAACTGGGTCACAGATCACTGTCAGCGGCAAACAACTGGCAGACTAAACTCGAGGCTTATGTTTCCCCCAACACAAACAGTGCTAGGGTTAAACCGAATTCCAGCCATGTCAAAATAAAAGCACTGGATAATAAACGCCGCACTGTTTTACTCCATTAGCCCTTTTTTGAACAAGCATTCTTGAATATACATGTACACACCTGTCAAGTCCCTTTTTACCAAAGCAAACAACCTGTGAAGTTCGTTCAGAGGGGAACCGCTTTTTTAAAAAACACATTTTTAAAGTATAATGCAACCCATCACCTAAGACATCATACAAATGGTCTAACTGAACTGAACCAAAACATCACCCAACTTAAGTTCACAACTCATTTACTCACTCTCGCCCTTTCTTTGTTCTGTTTCGTTTCCCACAATGGTAACCAAAACTGTTAGCTACCAAAATTCTTCAAAATATCTTCTTATGTGTTTCACATGAAAAAAAGAAAGTCATACAAGTTTGAAGCAACATGACTGTTAATGATGATGGCATTTTCACTTTTGGGTGAGCGATCACTTATGTAGTTAGGAATAGTAAATGAGTACATTCTTTACCTCGATACCAGAAGCTCTCGGACTGACATTCCTTCCATATCTGCTTCATATCTTCCCTGGGGAAGCGTTGGTCTGCGATGGGGCATTGGTATTGCTGTAACAGGTCAGAAAAAAGTAGGCCTGAATTTTCTTCTTTCAATTAACTTTAGCATGGCATGTGCTACCTAAATGTATGAAGTTGGCTCAACAAAACATTCTGTTGAAATGTAATAGTTGTATCCTTTATTATGTGAGATGAATAAACAAACAAGAAGCTTTAGTATAATTGATACTCATTCACTGAATCAACTAGACTCACTCCATAACAGCCTTATCAGCCGATATCAACTAACTGTCTAACATAACTACACATTAAACATTCACATGCTTGTCCCTTTACTGAAAAACAGCATGCTATCCTGCCCAGTTATGTCAACAAAAGTTCCCAACACAAATGGATTAGAAATGTTTAATTAGGTGGATTTTTTCTTCTTCAGGAAGTCACGCCCATAGTGTTCATCACATGGTTCTTTCAAACCAGGTGGCTGCTTTTAAAGGATATTCTGTAGATTACATTATTTGAGAACATTTCTAAATGCATCTAAAATCTACAAAACGTGCGGCCTCTGTGTAAACATGGTGACCACACAGCAGATGTAGGTCTGGTATCATAAAGTGCAGTGAACACCTGGTTACTATCAGTCTACACACTATCAACCACATGAACATTGATCTGAACTAACATTCGAATGCTGTATTTAACACTGACACAAATGAACACTGCTCTCCATGAACAGCCACATTAATGCTAAATATCTTTCCATTCAATGTTAAAAGACACTACATGAATGTTTAGCTGCAGTCTTTCTGAAAGATAAACAAACCTCTCAACACTCTCTTACCTTCCACCCAGACTGGCCGGGTTTTGCGTCCACCGGTCCTTCTGTGGTGGTCATGTCTTTTTCACTCATGTCTTCTTCTCTTGTCCCTTTGTCTGTTCTGTTTCTACTACTATGTCTTTTTGCTGTGTTTCTTTTTGCTTAAGTGAGCTCTTCCGCCCCCTTCCTTAATTTTTGTACATGCTCCTCCCTTTGGGGGCAGTGCTATGATTACTTGTAGTACAGAGGGCCTCTTTGAACATTGTGGTTTCAACGCAAATGCAACGTCATGGTTGCCCTGCAAATTACATGCACATGTACGCTGATATTTGAATTTGTACAATCACTAAATTTAGTGTTGTGTACATTTGAAATATGAATAAAATATATGACCCTAATGATTTGAACACATGTTTAAAAGACCTTGCCGGTGTTTTACCAATGTCAAATGTCCCCTTTCAATGTCATTTGAGTTTTTTGAAGTGTGCCGATTTCCTGTTTTGACTCATACTCGTGTCAGCAAGCTCACCTCTGTCCAACCTTCTACTCTGATAAATCTTTATCACACAATTTCACCCTAGATAGACGCACCCTTAGCTACATTCACACTTCTACAAATCACTATCTGAAATCACTATCAGAAACTTGGAAAAATAATGGTTATATATACTTGCACTGCTCCAAATTAATCTTTTAAACTTCAGCAGTCGAAGACCAATCCAAGGAAGACATTTTGAAGACACTTGTTATTTTCAGCAAAAAGAAAAGGTCATAAAGCAGAAGAGAAGAGAGAGGCAACACAACTGCCAGAGAAATAACAGCACATCAACTCTGATTTTTAATAGCGTTCATGCTGTACTTGAATCTACAGGGCAAAGAGAAAAGATTAATTCTGAGGACTTTGAATAATGAGACATATTATTGTCTAATAAAAACATGTCAATTTTATTAGACAAATATAAAAAATCACAGTTTTCATATGTTGATGGACGATGAGTGATTATTTTCACACACTCTAAAAAATACTGGGTGAGTAATAGGGTTGTTTTAACCCAGCAGTTGGGTTAAATGTTTGCCCAACCTGCTGGGTCGTTTTATTTAACTCAATTATTGTTTAAAAATTACAGTATTGCTTGCTTAAAATAAAACCAAAGTAGTATGTCGGAAATCAACATTTAGTAATATGTTTAATAAATGAACATTGATGAATAATAATTACACAACAAACATTTATTAAATTTCTTATTAATAAATGTTCCCCTTTTGATTATTATGGCAATAGTTGGGTTAAATAAAACTGCCCAGCATGTTAACCCATTTAACCCAATAGCTGGGTTTGTCCATTTTCAACCCAAGTTGGGTTGTTTTTAACCCAGGAGTTTTTAGAGTGCAGGTGCTTTATGATTGTGAATCCATCTTTGTTAAAAAACAAACAAAAAAAAGTCCTTGGCAAAGCATAGGCCTACTATGTCTTCTGTTTAAATAAAAAATGACACATTTTAAACTTTTTGTCTACTACATTAAAATTATAGCCTATAAAAGTGGTGAGTGAGAAACCAGTTGTATAGATAATAGAAGCCCTACCACATGTTCTCAAGACCTTGATTTCATAATCATTCCTATCTCTTAACATCTCTAGAAGCGACATTTCTGTACAACATCAGTGTGAAAATTTGCTTTCAGTAACTGGAAGTAACAAAACAAACACTAAGAAAATTGTGGTAACCACACTTGACATACATTGAATATCAAAGTGATCCTATTAACTAAAAAGAAAGTCCCGCTCCAAACTAGAATGTCAACCAATTAGATTTATCTATTGTGTTCCTCCCGACGGAAAACTTTAATAAAAGGTTAAATATTTATTATACCTGAGGAGAATCATGAGCTTGGTAGTTATTTGAACAACGTGAACGTGATATCGGCTACTGGAAACAAATCTCAGAGACGGGTAGCAAAAATAGGCTAGAAGCTATAGCATCAACTGTCCTGTTACCAACATTGTTTAAAATATTTTATTTTGTGTTCAACGGAAGAAAGGAACTAATTGGAACAACATGAGGGTGAGAAGATGACACTTTTCCTTTTTGGGTGAACTATCCCTTTAACAGGACGTTCGCTAAGTCACGTGACTGACTCAAAGACCCAAAGTTTATACATTTACTCTATGTTTTATTTTTCACTGTGAACCCTGTTAAACAATAGGACATTAATATCTTAGTTTTGTAATCATTGTGCCCCTCCCCATGGATATCTTCTGTAAAATAAGCAAGATAAGTGCGCTTCGAGGTGAATCATTTAGTACATGAATGTAGGCCTACTACTGATAACAATCAACACACATTAAATAATCAACACATTAAAGTCAAACCTGAAAATTACCCGCAAAAATAAGCGACTAATATATAGACAATATCATTATAGTAGAAAGAGTACTGTAGGCCTACTGGATCTGTTAACCAACAGTTCGCTGAGTACGGACGTTTTTTGATACCCTAAACTTTGAACGCAGGGTAATTGATAGTCACGTGATCTTATAATTCACGTGACAATCAATTACTCTGCGTTCAAAGATCAGGGTATCAAAACGTCCGTACTTACAACAAGTTAAATTACAGTAGAAAGCCTAATTACAATAGAATGTGGAAATTAATTTAATCTAGCTACCTGAAATGTCAGTTTCAATATATAGATAAAAATCATGCCTTTACTATAAGTTCTCATCAAACGATCAAGGATCTTTATTCTTTTATTAACTTTATGGAGTGCCCTGTTATGATGCAGGGCTTCAAAAATTTAGATATGTCTCATTGTGTTCCTCCCCACGGAAATCTTTAGTAAAAGGCGAAAGATTTATGCGATTTGAGGTGAAACATGAGAATAATATATACATGAAATTAACGTGTTACCGGCTTCCGGAAACAAGAATCTCAGAGACGGTGACAAGTCACGTGACTAATGTTACTTGACTCGTCCATTAACCTGCGTTTCACTGTAACGTATCGACGCCCTACTTTTGAGTTGAGTTGTAGCCTAGCCCTAGGCTATGCTAAAACTGTTAGGAAACCTCCACGAAAAGTGAAGCCTTAAATTAGTACTCATTCCCCCGGTTTCACAGACAATGCTTAAGCTAATCCTAGACTAAAATGCATGTTTGAGCTGTTTTAACTGAAAGAATCTTGCACTGACAAATCTTAAAATATGTCAGTGGCATTGTTTTATCTCAAGATGCACACCAGTAATGTTTTTTTCTTGGGCACGTTTATAAAAGTTACTTAAATGTCCTAATTGAACTAAGGCCTAATCCTGGCTTAAGCCCTGTCTGTGAAACCGGGCCATTGTGTTCCTCTCCATGGAAAAAGATTTACACGATGTGAGATACATGAAAAGTGACAAAGTTACATAAACTTGCTGCCTCCTACTGGTGTTGCAATATTCAGGGTCTTGATTGCAGTATACCTTTAATATATATTTTACATCAATTGGATAAAACATTGTTTGGCCCAGGATAATTCTATATGGTTTTACCTATTTTTTTTTTTTTTTACAGTCTATGGGTTTCACAGACAAGGTTTAAACATAATCCCAGACTAAAATGCATGTTTGTACTGAAACACATTAAAATATGTCACGATGTACAATGTTTTGTCTCAAGATGCACACCAGGCACGTTTATAAATGCTATTTATGTCTTAATAATTGAACTAAGGCTTTATCCTGGCCTGCCTTAAACTAAGCCTGTGAAACCCATAATTTTGGAAATTGCGCATAATTAATGTCCACACTCATGCATACTGTGGAATAACCAACATGTGTTAAGAACAAGACTGTATTTTAAAAAGGAGAATGGTTTGATAAGGGAATTATTTTTGTTTCAGATTTTCTAAATAGTATGAGATTGTCTTCATATATAGAGCATCTCATAAAGCGTCTCATCTGAATTGTGAAAACCTTGAGAAAACACATAACTCAATTGTTGGACAAAACTTTTTATAGGAAGTATTAATATTTTGGATAAGAAATGTAACAATTTTCCTGTTAGAAAGTGTCTCAATCAAGATTCTCTTTGTAAGCGCTTGTGAAATGGAAACAAATATTTTCTACTGCCTTGATTGATATGGTCATAAGATAAAAGATAGATTTCAAAATATTGCATAGATATTATTTTTGCAGTGCTTTTCTTAATACTTTTAACCCTCTGGTGCTCTTCGGTCATTTCTGACCGGAAAATTTTCTGTTTTGAAATGTTAAAAATCACTGCTTCATCGGAATGATATGAAACTTGGTGGCTTTTCTAGCATTAGGTATGTAAACACACATAAAAAATTGGGGTCATGATTCGAGCATGCTAATTGGTGGTAAAAAAAAAAGTAGCGTTCATTGTCTTCGGTCATAAATGACCGACCATAGGAAATTAATGGGAAACCAGCAAAATCACAAAAATTCACTGAATATTTGAGTGTAAAATCTACAAATCGGCCACAATGCTGAAAAAAAGTACACAGCAGTAAAGGGGCGACACTCTAAAACATCAACAGTGTGATATTGACACATCCACTCACACACACACGCACACTTATACACACACACACACCTATGAAAAACTGAGCCTATGAACCACATTTTGAAATTTTTGAAATCACAGCTTATTCTGAAAAATATGAAACGTGGTGACTTTTCTAGCACTATGTATGTTAACACACAAAAAAATTGAGGGCATGATTTGAGCATGCTAAGTGGTCGTAAAGAAAAATAGTCCCACTTGTGCTCTTCGGTCAAAAATGACCCCCATAGGGAATGAATGGGAAATCTGCAAAAACACAAAAATTCACAGTATTTATGTGTGTACAATCTACAAATCGGCCACAATGCTGAAAAAAGTACACAGCAGTAAAGGGGTGACACTAAAACATCGAGAGTGTGATATTGACACATCCACTCACACACACACACAGACACACACACACACACCTATGAAAAACTGAACCCATGAACCACATTTGGAATTTTTAAAAATCACAGCTTCATCAGAATGATATGAAACTTGGAGACTTTTTTAGCATTCGGCATGTAAACACACAAATAAATTGAGGGCATGATTTGAGCATGCTAAGTGGTTGTAAAATAAATGCTCCCACTTGTACTCTTCGGTCAAAAATGACACCATAGGAAATGAATGGGAAATCTGCAAAAACACAAATTCACAGAAATAAAATCTATATTTCTAACATAAAAAAATATCTAAAATTTTATAATAAATAGTCTTTGAGAGTTTTTAAATATATATTCAAATCCATAAAAAAAATCATTAAATGTGTTCAAAACAAAAGGGAATTCTCCATAGAGACCTCTAGTGGTTACACCCAAACCATAAAATCATCTCAAAATACAAAATTAAAAAGAAAAAATTATATTGTAAGAAAAATGAATTGCATTGTTTTTTACTGAGGTGGAGGAAGTTTAATTTTTAGGTGTCCGGTCACTTAAGACCGGGAAGACAACCAATGCAACCCCTAAACGAAGAGCACCAGAGGGTTAAAGAAGACATCTCACAATGCTCTTTGCACCTTAAGCCTGAAACTCACACACATTTATTTTGTGACTCTAACCATTCTAAAGACTTTTGGAATTGGATATCTATGAAGATTTTTTTTTTATATTTTGCAAATGAGTTGCAATAGATGACTCTATGATCGTCTTCATGGACTGTTATACTGGTTCTCATTCAACTGACAACATGTTAGAGTTAATCATTCTCCATGGGAAGTTTCATTTACAGCTATATGCAATGGTAATGTCTATTAAGCCATCTTTTGGTTTTTTGGCAAAGATTTAAAAATATATCATTAATTGAATGCAATTTCAAGAAATAAGATATGTATTAAAAACATCCCTTATTCTAAAACAAGTTATTTGCAGAATGTAACACTTTACCTTGCACTGTAAAAAAATCCCCGTAAAATGTGTGGTTCAAACACAGCAGCTGTGGTTGCCAGAAATTTACTGTAAGAAATACAGTAGCAACATTTTAGGTTTTACAGATTCAAGTTGAATTTATAGTAAATAACTGCATCTTGTTAATTATAATATTGTTAAATGATCAGTCTATTAAAATATTAATATCTATTAAATTTTTTTGTAATATATTGACAACCACCAGCCACAGTGGTGATGAGGATCACATGATGACATATACAGTATATACATACACATTAATAGAAGGTGCACAGTGTAATTCGCACAAACACTTACTAAACACCATCACGGTAACACACATTCAATTTTTAAAATGCAATAAACATTAATTTAACAACATGATATGTAACATAAAACCCTAATAACTGATTAGAAAAAACTAAGACAAACTAAGAAGAAACATAATACATCAATATACATCGAATTCTGGGAATGTCAACTTTTACACAATTACACAACGACTTGTTCTTTTTTACTTCCAAAAACTGTAAATTTTACTGTAAAATGACATTAAATGTAAGGTTAGATCTATTACAGTTATTCACCGTATATAGTACAGAAACCTTTTACTGGTTTTTAACCGTAGCATGTTTACAGTATCCCCCACTGTTGGTTGTTAAATTGAAATGTAAAAAACAAACAAAAAAACAAAAACTTTTTTGTATTAGGAACAATTAAGCATTACAAATAAGGAACGATACAGTCAAATAAGAAAAATACAGTTAGTTAGTTAGTTAGATAGATAGATAACAAGATAGATAGCACCAATAGGGAGAACAAGAACAACAGCTAGAATAATGAGAAGAAAAATTGCATTAATAATACAAGCTAAGATAACGGAATAAACAAAGAAAACAAAATACAAGTAAAATAGCTGAGCAAGCATGTTAAGACAAGAAGATGAAGCGCTTGAAGGTATTGGTGAACTTTTATTAATGGCTTTAGAAAATAGACATTTATGAATATTACATTTCACTAGGAGAGGTAATAGATTTATGGTAAAATTATTTTATAATTAAGTATATTATTAAGTTTTTCCTCTGTATTAACAAAACCAAATAGAACATCTTTCCAAAATAAAGAAAAATGAGAATACACAAAAATCAATAATATAGGCCTACCGGCTAAATTTGCTATAGTTACAGGCCCAAAACAAATGTACGGATATCTTGTGCATTACAGAAATCACATTTTATGTCAATGTCAGGTTTAAACTTTTTTAGATAACTTTTCACTGGATTGAATCTGTGGAAAAACCCATCAGTTCCTGAAAGAAGGTATGCCAAGCACGTCACTTTCAAAACATCCTGCAACATAATACAGGAAACTGCCAAAAGGGGAATAAAACTAATTATCTTTTTAAATTAAAAACAGTTGGACCCGACAGTCATCCTCACATTTACAACTCAAAGAACCAGTGGCTCATGGACATTAACATGCAGCCAGGATTGAGGTTTCCTTTTAGAAATGTGTGGATGACATGGAATAATCACACCAGTGCTCTGCTGTATCCTTACCTTACCAATTATCTGAATGCCTGGAAAACAAAGTCTTTTGAATTTAGTATTTTTTCATGTCATTACATTGTTTTAGAGCATAAGAAACTGCTAATTTATTCATATGTTATGCTATGTCATCGTAAGTGGACGCTGAATGGGAAAAATAAAATGACAATGGGATTTTTTTCATTCACCTATCAATTTCAGGTTTTTGAAAAACCTGAAAACCAAACTTTGTTTAAAGATGATTCTCAACTATTTTATGAAGGATATAACGGAATGAATTGATATACCATGTTGCTTTATGCAATATGTGGGTAAAATGGACATACGTGGATTTTCCCATTCAATGCAATGTATCTATACATTTGCATATGAATGTGTTCTTAGAGCAACATGTAATGAAAGAAGTGTGATAATGGGAGTAATAGTTGGCAACATTTTCATAATAATATCTATTGTGTAGGAATATTGATATGTAATTTCTTTCCCTATTCACTTGTGTCTCCTAAAATGCCTGCTGTCCTCTACAGTGGACATGTATGAAATCAATGCCTTGTTTCATAACAGAAAGTCTTATTTTCATTAGAAACCCCATAACATCTTCCTGACATGTTGATTTATGACAAAAAAATTGAAAATTATAGTCAGATTTAAATGATAATTACTAAATATCATATTTCCATAGAAGTGCTAAATTTGATCATTCAGTCAAGAGAAGTTTTTGTCCTGGTGAAACCTCAAAACAAATGGTGTCTCTGAAAAGCCCTGAATGTGCTCTTTACAGGACATCCAGACTTTAAACGGTGACATGAATGCTGTCAGAGATATTCACTCAAATATAATGTCCTCATGTGGACAGTGACACCCAGGAGCGTATAATCATTAAGGCAAACTGTGGAACTAAATATTTCAGGAACTGAATATATTGTAACACACCGGACACACGAATCTCAGATACGGCTATTTGTGTGACAAACGACAACAGAGAAATGAAGTCGTCAAACTCAGCGACTGGCCTGTAGACAAGACCATTACAACACAGTAGGAAAAGTGAAGCATTTGGTATGTACAGCGGCACAACTACACACAATTCATCTCACCTGAGTTCATTTGAAACATTCCTCCACATTTGGTTACATTTAATTAATACAAGCTTTGAATTAAATGTATATTACAACACGAAATATCAGCAACAGTACAATCCTGCGGATATTAGATCAACAAAATCGTCTAATTTGTTTTTATAAAGTAATTTAAGTAATTATTACTGTCAAAAAGCTATTTTAAATTTTTTAGGCTTAATACTTTTCCTGCTATGTTTAACAGTAAACTTTTAAGTTCACTATTTTGTTCTATTATTTACCAGTATGCAAGCCCCGCATGAAGCAGGGCATCAAAAAATTAATTTATACTCATTGTGATCCTCCCCACGGAAATCTTTAGTAAAAGGCGAAAGATTTATGCGATCTGAGGTGAATCATGAGTGTATGATTATTACCTCACCAGGGTTCAGTATAAGAGGAAAGACGACACAAACATCAGTGACGGTAAGTACACGGTGACTATTACCAAGTAACACCAACTAAATCAGTACATTACAATAAACAAATAAATATACTAGTTTTATATTTAAGCTGTACAGAAGTACCTAAAGCACTAAATATGATACTAACATGTTAAAAGTTGAGCGTGCAATGCATCATGGGAGCTCAAACAGGACGACTGAGTTAGTCACGTGACTTCTTTTCTTTTTCCGCTGTCTTCCCGTTTTGTTTTCTGATGTTGGCAAGATGGGAACTACAAATACAAAACACACGATTCTTGGCATTCTATACACTGAATAAGCTACTACACAACGATAAAATATCCCACTCAGCTTCTGCAAATAAACAGAACTGTGCTTAAAATGTTCATACAACTAGAATGACGACAAACTAATAAAATGAATAACTGCTGCCTGCTTGTTTATCCGCGTGATATTTATTTCACATTATGTGCTCCTACCATTGGGCTCATAGGCTCATACACACAAGTCCTGCCAGCGATACAGCCTATCTGGCGGCACCTAACGGTCATTTGATGTCTTACTAAACTGCATTGAATAACCAATAACACAACGGAACAAAAATGGCCAACCAGCTAAATATAATCTAAATGCAAGATACTACTTCGTCTTTTGCACACCAGCAGTAGAATAGCCAATACATATGATTGCCATGATATATTAGCCCAGTCAAAAAGGTCCATCATGAAGATGGTCAACACTGCTAGTTTAGTGCTTTCTGTTTGTGTCTTTTTTGCTGTATTAAAGCAATTCACTTATCAAACTGCTTACCAATATGCTCTAAAAACCTAATCTTCGCTGTGTTTAACCTACCATATAAAACACAAAAAGAAAGAGGGTATGGGGGGGGGGGGTTTAAAACGTTCAGTAATCAAGGCTGATAGTTCTTCAATAAACGCTGATCAACAGAAATCATTTTCCTGAAAAGAAACCATAGCAAACGGAACTTTGACAAAACATACTGACTAATCAGATTTAAATATGTGACCCTGGACCACAAAACCAGTCATAAGGGTAATTTTTTTTTTATTGAGATGTATGCGTCATCTGAAAGCTGAATAAATAAGCTTTCCATTGATGTATGGTCTGTTAGGATATAGCACAATATTTGGCTGAGATACAACTATTTGAATATCTTGAATCTGCGGGTGCAAAAAAATCGTAATATTGAGAAAATCGCATTTAAAGTTGTCCAAATGAAGGCCTTGGCAAGGCATATTACTACTACTAATAGTTTATATATATATATATATTTACAGTAGGAAATTTGCTAAATATCTTCATGATCTTTACTTATATCCTAATGATTTTTGGCATAAAAGAGAAATTGATCATTTTAACCCATACAATGTATTGTTGGCCACAAATATACCCGTGCAACTAATGACTGGTTGTGGGTCACATATTATAAATATATCACAATACCATGGTCTGTTGTACAAATATAGGTTCTTTATTGGCATCTAGACCTTAATTAAGAACCATATTTAATTTCAATGGAATTGTTCAATGATTGTTCAGCTGACATCTTTCCGAAAGACTCAAAGTAGATACAAAACTCCACAATACAGTTCTGAAAGTTGTGAGTTGTGAAAATGACATGTGATCTAGGATCTTTATACAGAACATCCCTCACATTCTTTATTTTATCCCTACAGAATTCAATATGGCACTGATTTCATGAATAAACATCCATGGAACCTTCTCATTTCACAAAATATTCTTTATAACGCCAACATTATTCTTTTATGCCATCGCTGCGTAAACCCCTTTTGGAACCTCTATTTTTAAAGTCCCCAATATATTCATGGCGAAATTACGAAGGAACTATTACTAGGAACTATTAGGAACTCTAAATGTACTAATATAACTTCATTAAATTACACGGGTGCCATTTGCTCAGAAGCTCATTAGCCATTGAGTAACTTAACAACTAACTTAACAACTAACTAACTGTCTGTCAGTACTGGCGCACAAGAGGACTCTATATAAAACATTATATAACAGAGGATTTTTCTTTCTGTGAAAAAAAAATCATCAACTTTGATTGCTTTGAATGACTTTGCTGTTGTTAAAATCATCCTCTTCAAGATGCAAATCATATTTCTTCCACCTGCTGCAATTTATTAAAACAATTCATGATTTAATTTTTTTTGTCTGAAATGCTAAATCTGCTGTATACTGAAGTATATATATATATTCATACACTCTAAAAAATGCTGTGTTAAAAATAACCCAAGTTGTGTTGAAAATGGACTAACCCAGCAATTGGGTTGTTTTAAGCAAACATTTAACCCAACCGCTGGGTTAAAACAACCCAATTGCTGGGTTAGTCCATTTTTTACCCAACTTGGGTTATTTTTAACCCAGCATTTTTTAGAGTATATATATATATATATATATATATATATATATATATATATATATATATATATATATATATATATATATATATATATATATATATATATATATATATATATTTAATAATCTAAAAAACCTGTTTCCATTATAAAGAATATTTTGTGCAATGAGAACGTTCTCATATATATATATACTGTCCCAGTATTTTTGCATACCTGGGGATGCCTTGGTTATATTAAATTGTTCTCAAATATTATTATAACATATAACATTTCATGCAAACTAATTGCACCCACAACTGATTTGAACCATGTGAAAGGGGAAAATTATATAATCTTTAGATTATTCAGAGCCAGTGCAGCTGCAGGGGATATTTAACATCTTCAGTGCATTATAAACAGCACAAATGAAGCCTGTTGAACGCTTGTAAATAGAATTAATGATTGGGAAAGATTGCAGAACTGACTTTGAGGATAGCTGATCCCACACCCAACTCAGTGTGGAACATTAAATAAGCCTATTATAACAGCAATTTCAGTAGATAGCTTTTATGTAATGTCAATCACCAGTTAATCTATGTTTGACTGAACTACCTTGAGTAAAGCATACACAAATGTAGAAGCCATGCAAAACGAGTCACATAGTATCTTTTGTCATTGAAAGAAATGGTGACTGAAGCTACCAGTTTGCCCTGCATATCATTTTACACTCCACAGGCAAAAGTCATAATGGTTTTAAACAACATGAGGGTGGTGGGTGAGCTGCTCGTTTAATCACATAATTGTGGTTCCTGCTTCTTTCATTGACTTTTGAAACTTTTCCGTGCTTTGGATGACAGTAGCGCACAAGCAAGCGAAAGCAGCGGCCTCGTTCAGTAATGTTGTTCTCTGTATGCTCTTTCTCTCACCATTGTTTTGTTAACCCAAGTGGGCTCTGTGTTGGTGCACAGCTGAGCCAATAGCGTGTCATCGTGGGCTGGCTTTCTTCTATGCACGAGGAAAACTATCGTAACTGATGGGTGTAGACACACTTCTCAGCCAATCATATGCGTCGAGGGGAGGGGCTATGGAAGCGGTAAGCCAATAGCGTTGGTCTGGAGGCGGGATGTACACAGTGCTTGTATTTGACACTCCTCTCGACCAATCAATGACACCAGTGGGCGTGGTCGCTAAAAATCCGGTCCATCTAAATCATTTGTGGGCAGGTATAATATTGACGTGTCCCGCCCACTGGCCGGTCTGCAGACTCACACAAATACAGTTGTGTGTTTCATAAAAATGCACTCAGATGCGTCAAGTAAGTACAATAGTACGTTTTCACTGCTATTCGTGTTCTGTCGACCTGTGAACTTGCTGCACCGTGACAAGTCGCCGTGACTTCTGTTAAGATGTATGATTCGCTGTATTGACGCATTTTGTGAGTAAAGTAGCCGTTACCCGAGCATACAAATCATCAGATTGACTCTGAGCTTGCTAGCTGCTCTCTTTGTGTTTTTACTCCGATATCTTGGGCGCTTGCAAGCGACAACGACCTTGCAAGGAATACCGTTGCATTTTAGCCTTCTTTGCTTGAGTATGTGCAACAATCCGAGCCAGGTATCTTATCCTATTTACACAATACACTAATTACCTTTAATACCCAAATAACCTTAAGGGATCCATCTCCTCACAACTCGAATGAGTAGTGCAAAGCCACCGAGGAGCAAGTTAAAGGTTGTTGTTTTAGAGCTAAACGGGTCACATTTTTTCGAGAAAACTGCGGAAAAATGACAGGGGGTGAAAATTGTGACGCAGTTGTGTAAAAATTTAGTGCTTGCAAACACGTCGAATGTGATCTGACGCATTACTGCACGTCCCCCTAAAAGACCAACTGCATATCGTTGTGGAAAAAATGTTTTTGATCCAAGATAGAAAATCTTTTTTGCAGCATTTGGGTCGCATTCATCAGTTGGGGAGAGTAGCGATTGAAATTATGATTTTGGGAATTCTGGGAAATGTGGTTCGTTCAGCCGAGCCATTTCATTGGCACACAGCAGGCGTTGTTTGTCGCTGGACTACATTCCCCAGAAGTCCACAGACTCTCCAGATACTTTGTAAAGTCTTTGCAAGTTATGTGTGTAATGTATAACAGACTGTAAGGTGTATACACTCGTGTGTTAACCGTGTGTCGGAAAATCTTATTTTAAACTGCAGTCAATTTAGAGCTGTGAATGTTTGAAATATTTTTTTGTCAATTCGACAAATACTGTTTATTACATGTTTGGGGTGTTTCATATATACTGGCATTCATGACAACTGCGTCACAGGTTCACAAATAGTCTCATTTTATGTCGAGTTTGCTTTAATAATGCACTGAATTAAAAACCGGACATTATTTAAATAACATCTGAATTTAATGTGGTCTCGCAGGCTTGTCTGCTCGCACGTCAAAGGCCTGCACGATACATTTTTTATACTAATAACGAGAACGTGGAAGTTTTTAATATGTGCAAAATGAATCATATGCTTACGTCATTCTTGGTTCTTGTTGCTACGTCGGTCTTTAGTTTCTTTACAAATGAACAATGCTAACTTTCGTTTTCATGTGTTTTTATACTCCGCATTTTGTATTTATTTAGGTATTCCATTTGTAAGCTACATATTAAGACTGGAAAGCATGTACATCAAAAACATATGCAACCAAAAAGTTACAGCAAATATAACAAGCATTTACAGTATAAACGTTGGTGTTGACACAATGTGTTGCTGGTTACATTATGACAAATGATAAGAAGAGATCCTTTCAAACTCCTTTATATTTTGTATACATCTTTTCCATTTGCACTGCATGAGGAGGATTCTTAGTTACTGAGTTATAGTGGGCCTTTCAAAAGATGCCATTGACCTTTAAAAATGCATATCTATTCATATCTGAATATTTTGTTTCGATATTTAGGCTATATTATCTGGAAGTGGATAATATAGATAAATATGGATAATATAGATAATATAGATAATATAATAATATAGATAAGTGGATAACCTAAATATGAGAACTGGATTCAAGGGAAAATTAAAAAAGATTAATAGTGATATCACATTACTGACTTTCATTATTGACTTCATGCACCAATCAGTGCACATTTTGAAGTGTTAGGTTACGTTTAATTAATACAAGTATCATTCTGGAATATCACTGTGGATTTTATTTGGTTTAACCGGAGTTATGCATCTCTTTGTAAACCAGTTTCAATTGACTATTAACAGTCTGTATTTGGGTCCGTGCATATTTATTCTTCACCATCAATATTTAGAGTAGAGTTTGCTTCCACAAATGTATTCTACATATCTAAGATTCGCTAGGACCTGATATTAACATGCTAGAGAAATATGACCTCCACACTGACATTTACTTTATTAATGATGAAACCATACTTGATAATATAAAGCAGTGGTTCCCAAAATTTTTTTTAGAGAGGCATTTAAAATCCTTCTTTGTACCCCCCTCTCTTTTCTTTTAGACTGCAGTCACACCTTTTACATTAATGGACAGTATTTGCCCCCTTGAATAGATGTTCCAGTGCATGTTTTACCCATTATAAATAACTTAAAACTTAAAAAAGTTAAATAGAGAAATATGCAATGATGGTAAAAGCGAAGTGATACGAGGTGAATATTAAACTGAAACCAGTAAGGTGCTGTCTTTATGAGTAATTCATTCATTGAGTCGTTCAGTAACAAAGCAAGTGGCTGTATTTATGGCCCTGTCCTAAATGGCACCCTAAACACCCGCGGTCTTCCGCACTTTCATGACATAAAGCCGCTTTGACTATCGGGAATATATTGCATATCAATATGACTGCATATCGATCGCAAACGGGGCGCTCGCGAGCACCCTTCTGAAACCTAAAAAAACAAATGGGACACCCTTCGGTCTCATGGACTTAAAGGGGTTAGTTCACCCAAAAATGAAAATTCTGTCATTAATTACTTCGTTCGACATCCGTAAGACATCTTCAGAACACAAATGAAGATATTCTTATTGAAATCCGATGGCTCAGAAAGGGCTCCATTGGCACCAATGCCATTTCCTCTCTCATGACCCATAAAAGGTACTAAAGACGTCGTTACAAAGTCCATCTCACTACAGTGTTATTACAATAACTTTATGAAGTGACGAGAATAGTTTTTGTGCGCAGATAAAAATCAAAATAACGACTTTATTCAACAAGTTCTTGTCTTCCGCCTGGACCTTTGATGTGAACCCACGAAGCACCACAACGTAGAGCCAACGTTCTGACACATGACCCGGAAGCGAGGAGCTTTGTTTACAAGCAGAGGAAGACGCGTTGTATCTAAGCTGTTGAATTCTACATTGATCATTAGGGTTGGGAACCGAGAACCGGTTCTTATGCAGAACCGAAACTGATTTTTGAAAAATACCAGAACCGCGCGAAATTCCTAAGTTTCGGTTCCGAAAACGGTTCTGGTGCAATGTGTGTGCGAAGCGCTGGAAGCGTATCCTTTCATAGCGAGTGACAGCCAGTGTTGCCAACTCCGTGATTTTCCCGTTTTCCACTGTTGCCGCGGGCTGTGTTTCATGTCCGCGGGTTGAAACGATTGTGCAATTGTGCGGGTTTTGTTGTGAAAACCTGGCAACCCTGGCTCACCTCATCATGAATATTAATTACGTTGCCTGCCGCTTCCAGGAGTGCAGCAGTTCAGCACTGAAAGACCTCGCGCTACACATTTACGGTTTTGCGTCAGATATTTTCTCGTTGACCACCAGCATGGCGAAGAGAAAGTCACAAGTATGGATTCATTTCCAAAGAATGAATGATAATGAAGCAAAATGTAACACGTGAAAAGTTAATAACATGCAAAGGAGGCTGCACTAGCAATTTGACAAAACATTTGCTACAGCACAGAATGCCACAGGGCTTATACCAGATTTATAGTGAAAGGCCTATATATATATATATATATATATATATATTTGTCAACCGTTGAGTCACCATGGTTTAGGTAAGCGTCTAGGCACAATTAGGCTACCTTTGTAATGCTGAATTGCAATTTATTATTTACAAGTTCACTGAATAACTGAATTACTATTAAATTAATATATAACTAATTAATAAATATAACTAATAAATATAATTTATAACTTGGTTTTATTCAGAGACAGAGAGATAAAATGTAATAAGACAATTTCAGAGGTGTTCATTTGAAAAAAAATGTTTTGCAAGAATGGCTTAATTAATACTGTAATATATGTACAGTACAGGACTTTTTTGACATTGCCAACCTGTAAATACATTTTAGAGCAAGTAATAAACACAAAATGGATTGTTTGAGTTGCGTATTGTGCCTTTTTCCTTTACCACTATTTGTTTAATAATTTTAATGGAACCGGAATCGGAACCGGAATCGTTAGGCGGAACCGGAACCGGAACCGGAACCGGAAAATTTCTCACGATTCCCAACCCTATTGATCATGCTTTAGGTCTTGGCATAGTGCTCAAAATGGGGCTAAAGTGTGCATTTCCTGGATGCCCGAACCGTGAGAAACGAACAAGTGCACGTGAAAGTGCCTTATCAAAGCCACAAAATAAAAAGTCATATTCTCGCGCATGCGTCGTGGTGCTTCGTGAGTTCACGTCAAAGGCCCAGGCGGAAGACTATTCAAAAAGGTTATTTAGATTTTTTTTTGCGCACAAAAACTATTCTCGTCACTTTATAAAGTTATTGTAGAACCACTGTAGTGAGATGGACTTTGTAACAACGTCTTTAGTACCTTTTATGGGTCATGAGAGGAAATGTCATTGCTGCCAATGGAGGCCTTTCTAAGCCATCGGATTTCAACACAAATATCTTCATTTGTGTTCTCAAGATGAACGGAGGTCTTACGGGTGTCGAACGACATGAGTGTAAGTAATTAATGACAGAATTTTCATTTTTGGGTGAACTAACCCTTTAATGGACACGTGCACATGGCAGCCATTCTAAGTCCACAAGACCGAAAGTGCATATGAAGTGTGCCAGATGGGACAGGGGCCATGATTGGGTCACTGAATCATGATTCATTCAAAGCTGCAGATTCGTTCCCGAAACACACTGTGTGTTGCAGTTCTGCTGTGGCTTTTGTTGGAACTATTATTTCATTGCAAAATAGAGCAAACAATACTGTTTAAATTGTACATCACTTTATAATATTACCCTATTGTATGTTGAACGGTTGTATAAAATCAGTGTTACATTTGCAATTTGTTTGTATATGTGGGAAAAATTTGCATTCTTGCCCTTAAAATATATATATATATATATATATTGTCAATATTAAAAACAAGAACTCACACAGGGTATGTTTTTGTTTCAGAGAGTTTGAGTCTTATTTGATCTGTATGCACCACAGTCTGTCTATATTTGTTCTTTCTGCTAGTAGGTGCTAAATCCCCACTTTTACAAAGGGACATTGTCGAGAACGGCAGTAATGCAGCACGATTTGATAAAGGCCATTACATACTCTGCAAGAACAGAGAAAAAAGTTACGTCACAAAATTACGTCATTTTGTTCTCGCAGTCCTCGTTTGGGAGTTCACGCAGCTTGTTCTCGACACATCATCATGTCCAAGAATGTATCAGAAATTTAAAGTGGCACCTGTTCGGCACTTGCTTTTCTCGCGAAGTATCGAATGTCCCGGCCAGAACCGACTTTGTTCCTGTTCTTGCCACCTCGAGAAAACGAACAAATTTCTTTGTTCTTGCGGAGTATGTACCAAGCTTAAGGCAGCCTGTGCACGACCTATCATATGCACGCTGCTTGAATGGATGCAGTTTTGACAGCAAAAGATGAGGTAATTTGATTGTATGTCATGTATTTGAGCTTTTAACGGCATTTTGCCTGTTTTTATTTTAAAGTGGAGTGGAATTAAATGAATGGTTCGTGTTCCCCTTCTGTCACCCCGCATACCCTAGTTTGGGAACTACTGATATAAAGATTATGGATGACAATGTTGGTAGTCGCTATGCTCATAATGAAGGCACATAAAGCAGTTAAATGCATACTGTCATATGCATAAGCTTATTAGAAACACTTAAGTATCGCACATGGCCTCTCATATTTCCGTCACTCTACTGAAGCAGACGCTTCTTTCCCATATTCTCAATAACTTCTACATATAGACTAAAAACAACAAACAACACACAGAAACCCATGTACAGCCCAGATGCTTGTACATAACTGCCAGGAGTAACAGATGTTTATTTTTATATCTCCCTCACAGATTTCCAGCTGAACTCTCATTTGTCCACACTGGCCAGTATCCACAAGATCTACCACACCCTGCACAGGCTGGTAAATATGGACTCCATTTGCCTGCACTTAAATACCCATCGGATTTATTGCCAGATTTAACATTCATGCCTTTAAATCATTTAAACCCAGAGCATTTATACAGATGGGATTTGTGCACATTTCATGTTTAGTTTATCACTGGATGATTGATTCATTTGTATCAATATGATTCTGGCAGGTAGGTAGGTTTCTGTGTAGTTTAAGTCTAAGTTTATTTAGTAAACCTATTAGAAAAGACATGGATGAATATCTCTGAAATACTAGATATGTTCTCTGCATGCTATTGCTGAAGCTTGATTTGTCAGTGTGACAAGCAGGGCGGGCGAGAGCCGTGAGAGAGCGGCGCAAGGCTGGTGACGCTCATCTGCAATCACGCCACTGGCCTTGCGCCGCTCTCTCACGGCTCTCGCCCGCCCTGCTTGTCACAGTCAACCTTCAAACTGGCTTCAAACATGATGTTTGAAAGAGAAAACGGGGCTAGATAAAATCTGCAGAATGGATTGGTAAATGGTAAAAAAATGGTTTCTTTCTCACCGTAGAACCTGACAGAAGACGCCGGCCCAGAGACTCACGGCACAGGTAGTGACCCGCCCCATCTCTCCATAACCTAATCAACTAATATCAAATATATATATTGCACAATGCACATTTCTTAATATTATGAATGGCAAAAATGTGTTTTAATATCACTGTAAGGATAGTATGATCTCTGTATAATATCAGTCTTTAAATGCAAGATATTTAAAGTATTCTTGCAATAGTTCCACTTTAGCACAATCAAATATACTTAAGTGTATCTTTATTTGGACCTCAGCAGTATTTTCGGATAACTAAAATGCATTAAGTATTACTTGTTCCAATTAGTAGACTTTAAGTATATCAATTTAGTATACCAACAGTACAATTGCAGGATATTTATATTAACTACATAATATGTAAACGTATTTGTAAACGCATTCGTAAATGTATTTCAAATATATTTTAGTATATTTATTTTTCACTAGGGTAATCCATTGAATAAACGTCTGGTTTTCCTGCTGCTGAGGACCGACAGCCAATCAAACACGCTACAAAGTTTCGGAAGTGACATCTAGATATAAATGCAGGATTCACTCACAAAATTGCAACGAGCAATATAGTAATAACCATAGCATGGGGAAAAAAATGACATGTCATTTTAGCATTGACATGTCAACTTAGTATTAGGCAAGGTAAATTTAGACTAATAGATTAAAGGTGTCATGAACTGGCTTTTTTATTTTTTTATACTGTTGTCTGAGGTCAACTTATAACTTTTGTGTGGTTTTTACATTTTAAAACATCATAATGAATAAGTAATAGGCTATTTTCTGCCTTGGTTTTGAGGCTCTCTGAAAAAACAAACCGCGGGAATTTCTTGCTTTTCAACCGCGGTAAGAAAAAATCCATACCGTCCCAGCCCTAACGGCCACGGCTAGGATTGGATAAGATTTGCATATTTAATGAGCTTCAGCTACCGTCTGTCCCAGGAATAGTCTGGGGGAAATGCTCAGAGGACTCGCAAAATATCAAACAAACACAATGATTAAGTCATACACACACACACTCACTCACTCGCGCGGACACACACACACACGCTCGCACGGACACACACGCACACACTAGGGTGACCACCCGTCCCGCTTTGCGTTGTACCGCACAGCATTTTCACCCCTTGTCCCGCACGCCGCATATTGTGAAAATGTCCCGCATTTTCATCAGTCTGTTGGTTTTTAATTTATTATCATATAACGCATGCGTTCTTTTGCCTTTTTAAGAAAGCGTTTCATTTATTCTTTTTGCGGCATCGTTTTTCAACTAGACATATTTAACAGCGCTTCGTCAGACGTTACATCCCGCCTTTCACAAATACAACAACAGCCGTTTTTAAAATCCTATCCAATGGTTGAAAAGAAAGGAGTAAACACGGTCGCTATAGGTTGTGACGGCTGTCAATCAAAATGTGGAGTGGATTCGTTCCATGTACAAATGGATAATTCGGTAAATTGGTTATATTCTTAATATATAACATAATATTTAAGACTGTCAATGAGCTAATTTCATGTTGCTTTATAATTTATTTGTTCATTATTGGACTTGGTCAGATCTGCTGCCTGCTGCCTTTGGGCTCAGTGATGTTGAATTTAAATGACATGTACAATGTTACATTGTGATGTAATGGTGTTTTCTGGAAGGGACTAAAGAACAAAGTATTTTTATCATCTGAAAGGCAGAATACATATGTTTTTATTAAGTTAGATAGATATTGTGTAACAGTTTCAGGTTATGTTTTAGTGTCGGTAACATGTCCCACATTGTCCCACACAAACTTAGTAATTGTCCCACATTTGGTTTGTTTGATGGTGGTCACCCTAGCACACACTCATTCACTCGCTTGCGCTGCCGGACACTCACACAATCACTGTAATGTTATGCAAAACTAACACATAAAAAAAACATGTATTAGCCTACTCGCATAAGTGTGTGTTCAGAAGGAAGCTTATGCAGGGATGATCCTTAGCTCACGAGTCGGTGGGCGGGGCTACAGAACCATTTTTATCTGTAGAGGTAGCGTCTAGGTCCTGTTACGTAAGAGATCCGCATATTCTGAGAGCTCTCGGTTTCTGGGCCTGGTGTCAATAAAAGCCTTTCTTTGACTAACAAGGAAGTTTTCAGCTCTGAAACTTACAGGATATTCTTATATTAAAGGTCCCATGGCATGGCATTTTTCTATTATTTTGTAGTGTTTCCTGAGGTGTACTTATATTGTTAGTATGACTTTTACATCATAAAATGTCATAATTTAGAAATAAAAGGCATTTTTTATATACTGCTGTTTGCCCTGTGGCTGAATGCCCTGCTTCAAGAGGCGTGTCTGCTGTGAGACTTCAGTAAAAACGCCCACTGTTGTGATTGGCTGACATCTTTGCATTTTAAATGAGCGGAGGGGGGCGTGGTTTAACGAGGTCTACGAGGCAGGAGCTGCTGCCAGAGAGACGGATGGATCTGAGTTCACTTCACATCAGTTCTCAGCATGCCTGAACTGTTTTAGTTACAGCATATACTTCAGGTTATTAGTCTATTTCTAGTCGGAGGGACTGTCACTCATGTCAGAAAGTTAGTAACTTTAGTAAATTATGGATCAGCGCTGACTGGAGACGCGAACCGTTTAGAACGATTCAGTCCGATTTGGTGAACTGATTCGGTTCACTAAAAAGAACTGGTTCAAAAGAAAGATCGTTCGCGAACCGGACATCACTAATGTACCAGAGACGGAGCTCAGCGATTGCTAACAAAATTATTTATAGTTACTACTGAGTTATGAGAGCGCTGTCAGTCAGCGCGAGTTTATTGTGTTTGTATTTGAGAGTTCTGAATAAACACGAGTCCCAGTCACACCGAGTCTGTCTTCATCATTATTACCAACTTTGTAACACATGCAAAGTACCATTACAGCTGTCGAGATGAACGAGTTAAAAGTAAGTGTTGATAATAGCATTATTTTTAAAATAAAATAAAAGCGTCAGTGACGCGCGTTGAGTACACAGCGCAAACAAAGACACAACAGCAGTAATCGAATGTAATCCAGTTTATTGTGGGGCTAGGCTGGCTAGCCCGGATATGCTCACGCTTACCCCCCTTCTGCTTAATCTCACGCCGCGTTTGGTGCCTCCGCTGTGGGCCAGATGCAGTACTGGGGGTCGGGGATGTTGAAGGCCACCGGTCAGTGCAGCCCGAGCTTCGGCGTGTGTGAGGTTTATCTCTAAAGATCTGACTCTGCCATGTTGAGCAGAAACTCATGACTGTATGCACATTGTAGAACAGATAGATGCGACGAGGACGTACAAAAACACTGACTCACAAGATAGAAAACACCGTTCTGTCTGGAGAGAGAAGCCGCTGCGTGTGCACGAATAATAAATAATTAGCTACACATCAGAAATCACTGATCACAGATCAGAAGGAACTGAAAAAAGACTTCTGTTTTTATTTGTACATCCAAACACTGAGAAACTGCCAGCGTTCACTCGTTCACAAGCAATGATGCAATGATCTCTCGAGCGTTTGCATGGGCGTGCCAGATTCTCTGGGCGGAGGAAAGGGAGGTAACCGTTCCTGCTTGGACGTCAAACCAGGAGACTTCAGGATTGGCTCGTCTGGGCTGTCATTTTCTCAAAGGCAGAGAAAGACAGCCAGAACTCGGGTTTACACCGATCAACATTTCTATCCACTTGGGGACAATATTCAGGCTAGGGGAACTCATATTAATGTTGAAAAACCTCATAAAATGAAAATTTCATGCCATGGGACCTTTAACATGACCTTTTATATATCAAAAGCTCAAGGGAAAGTTGATTTCTCAGTTCATCACCCCTTTAATAGACAAATATTTGGATTAAAATATCCAAAAACATCATATCCACGTCACCCTCGATTTCCGAAACCATGGAAACACCAAAGACGCTCTAATATATTATGTGTTTTATTAGACAGGTGAGCAACTGTTTGGACACATTCATGCACAGAAAACTAATCATTGTTATACAGCTCAACACAGTTAGTCTTATTGTTCAAATCTGGTTTTCTTGCTTTACCACGAGTACCATGTTTTACCGCAAGTGTGCAGCAAGTGTCTCATAGCAGCCGGCGAGCGAACGCACAGAGTAGCATTATAACATAACTTTCAACACACTCAAATGTGTGTAATATGATAAACCAGCGTTGCGTTCCCTCACATACGCATGAGCGGAAGAAGCGGAAGTGCTCGCCTGCGGCAGAATAAAAGCACCGCAAAATCAAGGCGTCGTCAAGGTACGCCTTTATTTTGAATAAGCGACCTCTAGAGGCGGAAAATGACATTGTGCCTTTTAAATGTCTCACTATACACATGAAATCTTCACCCTGACTCATTTCAGAAGAACCCTGATTTGATTCTGGAACTGGGTCTCCTACAAATTATATGAGGACATATCCCTAGTTCGAGGGAGGGAATAGCTGAAAAAGAGAAACAAAAAGTAATCATCATCTTTGTGTTCTGTCTCGCTGTCTTTTTCCAGCCTGCTGCTCCAGAGCCATGCCCCCCAGGAAAAAGAGGAGACCCACTGCTGGAGATGACCTGTCTGCTAAGAAGAGCCGGCAGGATAAGTATGCTCAACATCACTTTTCCATTCATCCATCTTTCCAGCCTCTTCATGTCTGTCTATTCCATCTGTCTGTTGACCTCCCTCTAATTCACTCATTCATCTACACAACTTTTTGATTAACAACTAAACTAGGTACCTTTCAGATCATATCGGTTAAGAAAATCTGTATTTATTCACAGGATTGTTCTAATTGTACCATCAGGTTTGCGTTTGTGTGGGTGGATTCATGTGTCTTCTCTTGCTTGTATCAGACACGGCACATTTGTGATTTAATGTTTATACATGTGTGTGTCAATGTGTATTTAAAAAGCATCCGCTCAGTCCTGTCTATTCATTTCAGTGTTTACAGAAAACAGGAGACGTTGCAAATCCAGGAAGCTGAAGCTTTTTCTAGCAAGAGATGTCTAGAGTGGTTTTATGAATATGCAGGTATGTGCGCAAAGTCATGTTGAGTTTTATGTTATCGTGTTATGAACTATCATGAACTTATTAGTCATTGGTAAGGTCTAAAAAAAATGGTATAATCACATCAAAAATCTGATGAACTCAAATCATTTGACTTGAAATGTCTAGAAGGCCGTGAATAATGTCAGCTAAATTTACGCTAGTTTTTTTTCCTTTTTCTTTTTTTTATTCAGAATTCCACCCTTGTGACTTCAGAGACTTTCCAAATGAAGTTAAGATGTAAATAGAGTGACTATAAGTATATACTAAAATGTATTTGGACACTTTAGTCACACTTAAAAATGTCTGAATTGAAATGCATACAAAATATCAAATCAAGTGGCATCTGCGCAAATGATGCTTTTCTCAGAACTTCTCCGTTTAGTTCACCAAGTGTCCTATCAGAATAAAGTTTGACATCCAGATTTTTTGTCTTCATTTTGAACAATACATCTGTTCCTTTAAACTTTGAAACCTAAGTTAACAAACGTAGCTTTTTATTTTTATATCTTGACTGAAGTGTGCTTTAAGTCCACTAGTTTTAAAACGTTATGCAACATTTTTATTTTTTAATTTAGTGCTTAAGTGTCCAAATACTTTTTGGGGCCAATGTATATAAAAGTAAATTGTGTCTGCATGTGTTGTGTAAACAGGGTGTGATGATGTGGTTGGACCAGAAGGGATGGAGAAATTCTGTGAAGACATTGGAGTGGAGCCAGAGAATGTAAGAAACTAAATTGATCTGATATGGTTTAGCATTTTCCTCATCAGTGTTCATTCTAATGTATATTTTTACGTAGGTGGTGATGCTGGTATTGGCCTGGAAGCTTGATGCCCAGAGTATGGGTTACTTCACTTTACAGGAGTGGCTCAAGGGAATGGGCTCATTGCAGTATGTCTGGCTAAACGTGGACCTTGTATACCATGCTACTACACTTCTTCCTGTCCCAAACTTCACTTTTCCTCTCTTCTGTCAAATGCAGGTGTGACTCTACTGAAAAACTCAGGAACTCTCTAGACTACCTGAGGTCTGTCCTCAACGATGCCACCAGTTTCAAGCTCATTTACCGATATGCCTTCGACTTTGCCAGGGTGAGTGTGTGTCGGACAGGTGATTGATGAACACTAATCATCGTCCACTTTAAAAGCTCTTGTATTCTTTTAATACTTCAGCACAATATTTGGTTAAATGATTGCCTGTGACTGCATCTGGATCTTTTCATCAGGATTTTTTCTTTGCTGGGTTCATCACAGTCCTTCAGTTACAACAGACAAGGGCTTGAGACTGCTGAGAGATGATGCTATTTTGGGTTGTTTCACCTCTTTGTCTGCTCAGCAGAAGTATCTCTTGTCCAGATAGTTGATTCTTTTTTCATTCCCTTGGTATGAATTGTAAAGAGAATGTAATGAAGCTTTTACAGGCATACAAAGCCATTCGATAAGGCCAATAATGTGGATGAGTACAAATAAATAGCTTGTGGCAACCTTGAATGGATAACATGACATCCATTCTGTCTAGATAAAACAGAAATGTTCATGTCTGGGCTCATCTTTTATAGAGCCCTTAGTCCATTTTCCTGCTGTGAAACCATATTTCATAGCTGTTAGAGAAGTGATTTATCTGGAGTATTTTTGCTTTTTAATACACTATATTGCCAAAAGTTTTGGGACGCCTGCCTTTACATGCACATGAACTTCAATGCCGTCCCATTCTTAATCGGTAGGGTTTAATATGGAGTTGGCCCACCCATTGCAGCTAAAACAGCGTCAACTCTTCTGGGAAGGCTTTTCACAAGGTTTAGGAGTGTGTTTATGGGAATTTCTTGACCATTCTTCTAGAAGTGCATTTGTGAGGTCAGGCACTGATGTTGGACGTGAAGGCCTGGCTCGCAGTCTCTGCTCTAATTCATCCCAAAAGTGTTCTGTTGAGTTGAGGTCAGGACTCTGTGCAGGCCAGTCAAGTTCCTCCACACCAAACTCACTCATCCATGTCTTTATGGACCGACGCTTTGTGCACTGGTGCGCAGTCATGTTGGAACAGGAAAGGGCCATCCCCAAACTGTTCCTACAAAGTTGGGAGCGTGAAATTGTCCAAAATGTCTTGGTATGCAGAAGCATTAAGAGTTCCTTTCACTGGAACTAAGGGGCCAAGCCCAACCCCTTAAAAACAACCCCACACCATAATCCCCCACCACCAAACTTTACACTTGGCACAATGCAGTCAGACAAGAACTGTTCTCCTGGCAACTGCCAAACCTAGACTTTTCCATCTGATTGCCAGACAGAGAAGCGTGATTGGTCACTCCAGAGAACACGTCTCCACTGCTCTAGAGTCCAGTGGCGGCGTGCTTTACACCACTGTATCCGACACTTTGCATTGCACTTGGTGATGTAAGGCTTGCTCGGCCATGGAAACCCATTCCATGAAGCTCTACACACTGTTCTTGAGCTAATCTGAAGGCCATATGAAGTTTGGAGGTCTGTAGCTCTTGACTGCAGAAAGTTGGCGACTTCTGCACAGTGTGTGCCTCAGCATGCGCTGACCCCACTCGGATTTTACATGGCCTACTACTTCGAGTTGCTGTTGTTCCCAATTGCTTCCACTTTGTTGTAACACCACTAACAGTTGACCGTGGAATATTTAATAGTGAGTAAATTTCACGAATGGACTTATTGCACAGGTGGCAACCTATCACAGTACCACACAGTACCGCGCTTGAGTTCTCTGAGCTCCTGAGAGCGACCCATTATTTCTCAAATGTTTGTAGAAGCGTCTGCATGCCAAGGTGCTTGACACCTGTGGCCATGGAAGTGGGTGTCACAATACTTTTGGCAATATAAGCCCCGTTTCCACCGAAATTACCCGGAACAATTTGTACCAGCAACTTTTTTTACAGGAACTTTTTTTCCCCCAGACCTGCTATTGTCTGCGTTCCCACTGCGGTCTAAAGTACCGTGAAGATTAGGCAAACTAGTCCAGAGACGTGGGACTGCGCGCGGCTGCTCCTCCCAGTCACCGATGGACAGGAATAATTTTTGTGCGATACTGTCAACAATAACAAGTATGGAGCAGGTGCAAGCAGCGCTGCTTTTGCTGGTTATGTACTGGTTTACTAAAGATGTAAATAACAAAACGGCGGAAAAGAGACGAGCACTGATACTAAAGCATATTCTAAAAGCTCGTAAAGCTAGATTTAAAATAAGATAACATATGTTATTATCAGCTATTACGAACATTGACCGTGCGATTTGCTGAGACAACGCGCACCATCGGACCGAAAGAGCAAGACTGATATTTACTGAACGCAGAACGAACCTCGCAAGAATTTTAAAAATGCCGGTTGAAATAAAATGCTGCGTGAGCTTAACCAATCAGATGTTCAGTGCCCAAGTCCCACCCTCGAAAGTTCCTGAACTTTGAAAAAGTACTACCTCGCGAGCAGGGCCGTTTGGAGGGGGAAATGTTTACCCGGTGCTTAATTTAGACCCCGGTTTTACCGCAGGAACTAGGGACTTTGGGGTGTGTTTCGAGTACCTGCAGAGACCAAGGTCTAAATTAAGTTCCGGGTAAAAGTTTCCCCCTTTTAAAAAAAGTCCCTGCTCATGAGGTAGTACTTTTTTAAAGTCCAGGAACTTTTGGGGGTGGGACTTGACCGCTGAACATGCTGATTGGTTGACTCCATGCAGCATTTTATTTCAACCACCATTTTTAAAAGTCTGTTGCGGTGCGTGCAGTACGTGCTATTCGAATCAACAATGGAGTTGTTGAAAAAAATACGAAGATGGACCGACGACGAGGTTCAGGCAGTATTATGCTCATATGAGGAGGACAAAATCCTGCAGGAACTGGAAAGTCACGCGCCGACGTCACCGGACTAATTTGCTTAATCTTCACAGTACACTAGACCGCGATGAAAACGCAGACAGCAACAGATCTGGGGAAAAAAAGTTCATGGGACAAATTGTTCCAAGTAAGTTCGGTGGAAACAGGGCTATTGTTATGGTGTGAAGGTGTAGGGACAATAATCATGTCTGCCCTCAGGTGCTTTTACTCAGACTGTTTAGAGTATACAGTACACTAATTTCTGAAACGGTCCTCCAGGAGCAACCTGGATTTAAGTACCGTGGCAATAATGGGTCATTTACAGATTGTTATCTCTCTACCATAATTGCCAAATCGGTATTATTATTGTGATGTGTGAAATTGTATTCAAAATTTTTCAAATGTAATATGGTTCCACCCTTTTGCAGGAGAAGGATCAGAGGAGTTTAGACTTGAATACTGCCAAGTGTATGCTGGGACTTCTGCTTGGGAAGACCTGGCCATTGTTTCCAGTGTTTAACCAGTTTCTAGAAGTAAATATTTTAATCTTTACAGTCGATCAGTGTCACTTTAATCATTTTACAAGACCAGTCAAATGTTTGGACACACCTGCACATACAATATTACTGCTTTCCACATTTTAGAATAATATCCCAGCAAGTACATTTGCTTTTAAAAGATGCCTGACGCAGCCCTGGCGGCTAGGCTTAAACAAGGCAAAATTTGGGCTGTCAGGGAAAATGTAATAGATGTCTAACCATAGCCCAAGAATAGACTAGTCATCTAGAACATGAACATGTCAGAGAAATTAAACCAAACACCTTGTAATCACTGTTGACTTTGCGTACATGATGGAATATCATACATCTCACAAGATATTTTGGCAAAAACGACGTAACCAAATTCAAGTTTATTTTGGCTAGATGTGGGTTACTCATACCCGGACTATATAGTTAACCGAGACGGTGAAATGTTGACTATTGCTTGCTGGGATGTCACAAAAATTATATACATACAACATATATTTGACATTCTCTCAGCCAACATCTTGTATTTAGGAATACTTTTTAAACGGCATTGAAGGTGTTCACAAACTGGCCATTTTGTTGGCTGCTTTTGTTATGTTAATTAAAATTACATTTAGATTGCTCCATATGCATTATTCATATGTAGCTACAATGCAAAACTGTTTCAGAATAAAGCTTTAAATATAAGGGAAATAAATCAGTACAAACCTTTGACTGGTATTTTATACATATAGGGCCAGATTTACTAAACAAGGCACATTAACATGGCAGCGCAATTCCAAAAAAGCGCAGATGAGAGCTGAAAGTTCTGCATGAGACGATGCACAAATTAAAGAACACAGACGCAGCCAGATCATTTCCATAATGACCAACGCAATGACATTTTGGGTGGTAAATACCAGTAAATTGACCTGCGCAAAATTTAGGAAATCTCCTTGCATGATTCATGATTCTCCTCCCATAAACTTTGTGCCTGAAAGGGAAACTCCTACTAATTCAATTATATTTGTATAGTGCTTTTCACAATACATATCGTTTCAAAGCAGCTTCACAGAAAATGCATCTACATTTCAATTTAAATTGATTTGTACATATACAAAGCACACAGATTAGCTAACTATCTATTATTAATCAATATGATAACTATGGCACAGACATAAGATGTAAGATCTACAAATGCATATGCAGTGATGTATAAAGTACTCAAAAGCCATACTTGAGTAAAAGTATAGATATCTTGCCAGAAAATTACTTTGGTAGAAGTTAAAGTCACTGTTTAGAATATTACTTGAGTAAAAGTTTTAAAGTTTGTGATATTTATTGTACTTGAGTATGAAAAGTATTTTTTCATATTAAACGTACTTAAGTATTGAAAGTAAAAGTACAAGTAAATGCAAAACACAAAGGGAGCAAACAAATGTTTTAAAAATGGTTCTATACACAGTTTGAGCAGCAAGATTGTGTTCAGTTTTAACATTCATGTTAATTCATAGTACAGTAACTAATGTTAGAGACAACTTTAAAATGTATTAGTAAATGTTGATGAACAATACTTTTATCAACCTTAGTTAATGTTAAAAATGGACTCTTATTGCAAAATGTTACCATTTCATAAATCCAAACAGTCAAGATGGACATTTTCACACAAGTCATAGCATTGACAGACATAGTATATGTATATTATATGTATATTTCACACTTTTATTTGCTTCTACTTTAGAACACTTGATGGTTATCTAATCAAAATATGTTACAGATATATATAAAAAAACGAAATCGAATGAGTTTCTTATTTGTTTGTTTCTGTGAGGATACAGTTTGCTTTCTCATGTCACTAGCTTCAAATATGCCACTTCGCTGCATAACGACTGCATGAAAGCGTCCATATGGATATAAAATAATGCAAATAGGCTAGATGGTAACAAACGTGACATTAAACATTTGGGTCAGACTTGCGTGTATTTTGTCACGTTGTTATAACTGCTTGAGGTACTAATGTTCGCGTCCTCTCAGCCTCGATGGCATTAATACAACATCTAGTCAACAAATGTATTGCTTTATAGGTGACAGGAAAAACATGTACTGTAGTAAGTGTATAACATACCGTTTTGTTGTCTATGTTTAAGTCACGTGTCAGCCGCTATGGCAACGGACACAACACGGAAAATTAAATCAGCCGCGGTTTGCACGTTTACTTGCAGTCTTCCGAATTTATTTTGTAGTAAGTAACGCGGAAATGTAGTGGAGTAAAAGTAAAAGTTGACCGAAATATAAAAACTCAAGTAAAGTACAGTGCCGGTTGCATAAAGCACCTTAAGTTTTTCCCTCAAGTATGATACTTAAGGGGCGATTTTCCCCTTACCTAAGAGAATAACTTAAGGGTGTTGCATATAATCTCTTAAACGGTTCTCTTAGGTAAGGGAAAAAGTTAAGTGTTTCACGACTGCGATCCTGGATTCACGTTATAAAAGTCTTGTTGCCATAGATACGCAAAACACTAACACTAATGCTGCGTTCACACCAAACGTGAATAGAACGTCAAATTCCCTTCTAGTTTGATGCTTGAACTTTGAATGCATTCGTGCGTCCAAAGCGAGATGGACACGTGTAAAAAGCAAGCGTTTGAAGCAAAATTGACGCGTGTCCTTTTGCGCTTTTCATAGTGGTTGTGTGCGGCCGCGAAATTCAAAAATACTACTGTTATTGTGTCACGAAATGTAGTTTTAAGAGTTGTTCAGTCGAGAATGTAGTTGTTTTAAGCTCAAATCTGTGGTTTATTTGTAAATAGCGCCTATTTAAAAATGTTGTGATATCCCGGCGATCACCGGGAGCTCGCGCTCATGTAACTCGCCTTACCTCAATAGGTCCTCCTGACTTTTGCTGCTGGTAAACGAGACAAGTTTAAATTCACAATCTATAGCTTCGGTTCTATTATATGAAACATACAAGCTAAAAGACATTAATGACTTATAACGTCAAACGACTTCTTTAATTATGTGAGTTTTTCTTCATCTCATTCAGAAATGTACATATGACTGCAAGTGTTCAGTGTCACAGAGGTTGCGATGTGTGACGCTCAAATCGGTATTCTTGCAACAATTTTTCATCGCTAAGTTGGTCCAAAGGGTTCTCCCTATCCCTAAAAAATCTTCTTGGCACATAATGATCTTCAGCTGGTTCCATAAATTCAGCCATGTCGTCTTATTTTTGTCCGCGTTACTCTTAAGGTTTACGATTTCCAAACCTTAAGTTATACTTAGGGAAATGACCGTTAAGGGGTTTTATGCAACACTTAACGCTTTTTAAGGGATTACTTGAGTGAAAAAACAGCATTTAAGGGGAATTCTAAGTGTTTGTGACGTTTCACTTAAAGAAACCCTTAAGTAACACTTCAGGGTTTTTTTCTGCAACACCATTAGGTTTAAGGGAAACATAAGGGCGAACTTAAGGGAGAATTACACTTAAGGTGCTTTATGCAACCGGGCACAGATTCTCCCAAAAAATACTCAAGTACTGTAACGAAGTATTATTACTTCGTCGTTACATTACACCACTGTGCATATGCAATGAGTTCAGCCCTGTCCACGCCTTTTCAGTGATCATTTTTCACTGCGTGCCTTTAGTAAATCCTGAGAGTAGTTTTTTAAGGCCAAAAGAGGGTTTGCGCTGACTCGAGCTGTTAGTAAATCTGGCCCATATTTGCACATCAGTACATATTCTATCTTAATGAAAATGTTGACCTATTTTTTTCTCTCCATTTTTATCCCCCCCACAGCAATCTAAGTATAAGGTTATAAATAAAGATCAATGGTGCAATGTTCTAGAATTCAGTAGGACTATCAACCTTGATCTCAGTAACTATGATGAGGACGGGGCCTGTAAGTACAAGCACCCACACTTTAACACGCCTGTATACTTCTAATTATACCCCCAATTAAGACATCCATCATCCTTTTGTACAATGCTGCTGGAAGTACATCAGATTTGCCTTTTGACTCCTTTTTCTCTTTGCTCAGGGCCAGTGCTGTTGGACGAGTTTGTGGAATGGTATAAAGATCGAGAGATGTCGTAGCGACAGCTTCCCCATGCCCACCGCCATCACCAACTAGAAACGAATCGCCAACAATCACCATGACAATGACAACAGAAACGACTTTGAAACAAACATCTAGAAAACAAAGTACAAATCAAAACGGAAGCATTTGGGACAGACTGATGGTGGCCTCTGGCAGTGAGGGCTTGAGTGTGTGTGAGTGTTTGCATAGAATGTAATTATCAATGCACATGTTTGTATGTCGCCCTTTTAGCCGGGGCCATAGGAGGGTCACTGGTGGTTGTGTGCTGGAGAAACAGCACCTCACCGACTCCACCTAATGCCCCCCATAGCCCACAATGCATTGTGGGTAAGCACACGGCCAGCCTCGGAGCCGCCTTCCCACCCCACTGTGATGTTTCATATTGCTGTGAATGTGAATGAATAGGCTCTTAAAAGGAGGATGGATTTCTCCACAAGGCAGGGTAGGTTAAAAACTCCCGTACTGTCTGAAGATTCAAGACCTTTTGGTAATTTAGGCCTGGAAGGACAGAGAAAGGAAGAGCAAACACCTGCTTGGCTTTTTAACTAAAGGTCAGTGACTTTTGGTTCAAAATGGAAATGGCTTACAGTGTCACTCTGCTGATGTGGTCCAAACACTGTTAACTACGGTTTTTATGTTGGAGGAGGATGACATTCAGAACATGTTACCATAGTTACAAAGCGACCTATGCCGTAAGTTTTATTTTTTACCAGTCTCATAGCCGTTTAATAAAGCACACCACAAGCAGGAGTGTCATAGACATTCTGCTGTAAGTACTTCCTGTGGTATCGGTATACCTTTCAGCACTTCATTTTTCATATTGATTATGAGATCAACGAGAATAGCTTTACTGTGCGACGTGAAGAAAAGAGGCTATACTTCTCACGAACATAGCCCAGTATCTTTTTCCTGACTCGCACGTACACATCTTGTAGAGGAGTGTGAGCAGGTTAAAGTGACTGCAGAATGCATTACTTATATCATTTGACTCCTTAGCAATGTAACTAAACTGTGCATGTCATTAAAATGACAAGACCTGATGGAAAAGAGACGGGACGAAAGAAAGCTGTTAAAGTGCACTTTTGATTTCTGTGATGAATTGCCACAAACATATAAAAACAGGTATTCTGCCCTAAACACTGACTCTCCTTTGGCCACATCCTTGTCCACAGATCTTGTGGTCAGATACGATCACCTTAACCCATAGTGACCAATGCCTAGCAACTATTTAACGTTCTAGTTATGTTTGTAAAACTGTTGAGTTTTGTCTATGGCTGTGGCGTGAAGCTAACTTGTCATTTGAACAAGGAAAAAAAGCATGCATGCATTCTGCAGTTAGAGCCGTCTTTGTGAATGAATGAGATTCTTTTTGTACATTTTCTTTGCTCTTGTTTTTTTTTTTTGTACAGATATTTGTAGAAGTGGACTTTTTGTGCTTAATTTGGGTATCCGCGGTCATGCAGTCTTAACGCTTTATAAAAACATGATTGTGTGATGGTATTTAGAGCTTAAACACACTTGTAACCTCATCTGTTGAGATGTTCTTCTCTGCATTGCCTCCTCCACCATCTCCACCAAGTGCTAAACTACCATGTTCATGAGTGACTGCAGCATTTCAGTATATCTGCAGCGTCATGAAGACGTCCTCATTTTGTCATGTTATAAGGAACAACAGAGACAAATCATTATTAACTTTATTGAAGCATATTTTGGGTAACAAAAGTTATTTCTTTTCCCGGTTATGACATTTTTGTTCTGTTGAGATTTTCTCTGAAAGATGAGGTTGCTAACCATTAATTATTTATCAAGTATTCACTCAGCATCTAAAAAGCCAACAGTCCTATGTATGCTGTGCATGCTGGCCAGAATCCATTTGGAAGATGTCTACAGACACTCGTCATAATCCCATTCATCTGCACCTGTTTGTGCCTGAGGGAAATGGTGGTTTAAAATTAATTTTGAACAGATAGACGAGTTCCCCTATGTCATTATGACTTGCTTTTGTGCGGGGAGTATGTAATGCAGAGGGCTGAGCATTCTCATCTGACTGTATATATGTATGGATGTGTGTGTATATGTGTTTGTTTTCACTGTAACCTCTCTACATTCAATATATATAAAGGGGTTTATTAACTAAATGTGGAGTCATTTTAATCTTTGTCATGTTTTGAAAGAGAAAAGACCAACTATTCTGGGGTCATCTTGGGGGGTCTCTCCTGGCATCAAGTACAATTAATACCCTCTGGTTTTTGCATATCATGACTCATAAAATCAACACAGTGTTAATGATCGTATACAATACACATTCTTATATACATTGTTTCAATGCAAAGAGAACAGAACTTTTATGAAATACTGAAAAAAGTTAAGGTTATGTTCACAGGTATATTGCAGCATTTACAATACTCACTAAAAAGGCAATCCCCAGCTCCAAAGGTGCAATTTTGAAAGTATCAGCTCAGATTTGGGCAACATTGTTTGTCTGACAAGTCAAAATGAGCTCTTTATTTAAATTAAAAATTCCTTATACTTTGGAGTTGAGATGTTCTTAGTTTTAAGGCCCCGTAAAACTGGAGCTTCAGCTCCTTCTGTTTGTCCTGAAGCGGCCGTGTTTTTTGTAGAGATATTGCTGTATGTTTGTTCTGTTTGTAACTGTGCTGCTCCTCCATAATCTCTAGGTGATATGTCCTGCTGGTCGCCGTCTTGTTGCATGGAGGATAGGGATGCAATGTTGAACTTCTTCATTTCACTTCTTCTTTGCTGAAGTAATCGTCTGCGTTCTTGCCTTTGAAGGACTTCAGAATTTTCTCTGAGATATTCTCTGGCATCCTTCGGTTCCAAGGGAGGTGGGGATGTCTGTGGAACTGCTGGTGGTTCATCTTGTGGTGGTTGTACATCCATAACCTGATGTCCTACAGATTGTTTGTCACTGGACACAGAGCTTAAACTTGACCTTAGGCCAGTCTGAACTGAACTGTCCATAGACTCTTTTGTCATGACATTGTCCTTGAAAGTAAAGCCAGACAAATGTGATTCAGATTCCGTCTTTATTATTAGTGCAGAACCTTTTTTCATTGAGTCGGGAAGTGACACTTTGGATGATAAACCAGGCAATGTGATTTCTAGGTCTGCATTTGGTGGAGGTGTTGCATCTCTTTTCACTAATTTGGTTGACGAAGTAGGTTCACTCTTTGTAAATGAAACATACCTCTTTACCTTTGGGATTTTGTCAAGAGATACACCAATTTCTTGAAAGAAATTGTCATTTCTTCTTTCATCATATGAAGTTCTGTATTTCTTTTTTTCTTGCACATCCCCTATATTAATGGGTTTTACAGTGTTTGAACTAAGAAATGATGACGAAGTCGAGGAATGTGGTTCTGATTGTGTGAACTGAATGTACTTCTTTACTTTTGGGATATTGTCTGATGTTTCTCCAATGATATTATAATCAGTTGAAGGTGGTTTAATGGATTTAGATGAAGTGCTTGATATCCTTGATATTCCATCTTTTTCAGTTGACCGAGCAGGATATTGACTTTCAGCAGGGCTGAAGTCGATGTATCTCTTAACTCTTGGTATTCTGTCAAGATTATCAGATGAAGTGCTAAGTGTCATTGATTTTGTTTTGTTTCCATTAGTAGCAGTTTGTACATTATCTTCAGCTGATGTGCTGGATCCCCTTAAGTCTGTTGCTGTCACCTTTATGGATTTAACAACATTTGAAGAAGAAAGTTGTGACTGGGCTGAGGAATAAGGTTCATATTGTGTGAACTCAATGTACCTCTTTACTTTTGGGATATTATCAAGAATTTTTCCTCCAATGATATTGTCATTATTAGTAGATGGTTTAACATCATCTTCAGATGAAGTGCTTGGTCTCCTTGTGTCTTTGGCTATCACAGATACACTGACTCTTTCAGCTGAGAGAGCAGTTGTTGTCTGAACAGGAGATTGACTTTCAGGATGTGTGAAACTAATGTATCGCTTAACTTTTGGTATTGTATCAAGAGGTGCTCCTATATGTCCACCAAAGTAGTCTTCTTTAGCGGTTAGTGTGTCATCGTCCACAGATGAAATGCTCCTTGTTTCTGAAATGACCTCAGATATTCCTACTTTTTTAGCTGATAAAGCAGTTGTTGACTGCTCAGGGGACTGATGTGTGAATTGAATGTATCGCTTAACTCTTGGTACTCTATCAAGATGTGCTTCTGTTTGCCCAAAGGCATTGTCTTCCTTAATGTTCTCCTTAGGAGATGGTCGTGCATTATCTTCAACTAAGGTACTAGATCCTCTTGATTCTGTTTCTGTCACCTTTATGGACTTTACAGTGCTTGGAGGAAATGGTGCAAGACCCTGGGAAGGTTCAGATTGTGTGAACGCAATGTACCTCTTTACTTTTGGGATTTCTACAATGGCATTATTATCATGAGTAGATGGCTTAACATCAACTTTGGCTGAAGTGCTTGATCTTGTTTCTTGAAAACCCTCGGATACTCTTTCAGATAAGTGAGCAGTTGTTGTCTGAACTAGAGGTTCACTTTCAGGCTTTGTGAACTGAATGTATCTCTTAACCTTTGGTAGTTTGTCAAGAGATGCTCCAATGTGTCCAAAGACATTTTCTTCCTTAGCGGTTAGTGTGACATCTTCCTCAGATGAAGTGATTGATCTCCATGTCTCTTGATCTACCCCTGATATTCCAACTCTTTCAGCTGAGACAGCAGATGTTGACAGAGCAAGGGATTGACTTTCAGGATGTGTGAATTGAATGTATCTCTTAACTTTTGGTACTCTATCCAGAGATACTCCTACTTGTGCAACTTCCTGAACGTCATCCTTAAATGAAGTGCTCTCTCTGGTGGCTGGTTTTCTTGATTCAGTTTCTGTCACCTTGGTTTTCACTGTGCTTGAAGGAGGAAATGGTGACGGATCCAAGGAATACTGTTCCGCTTGTGTAAAATTAATGTACCTCTTTACTTTGGGGATTTCGGCAAGGTATACACCTTTTTCCCCAATGATATTATCTTCTTTAGTAGATGGTTTAATATCTTCCTCAGATGAAGTGCTCCATCTCCTTGTTTCTTTAGCTACCACAGATACGTTGACTCTTTCAGATAAAAGACCAGCTGTTGTCTGCACAGGAGATTGACTTTCAGGATGTGTGAATTGAATGTATCTCTTAACCCTTGGCACTCGATCAAGATATGCTCCTGTTTGTCCAAAGACATTGCCTTCCTTTGCAGTTAGTTTGACATCATCCTCAGAAGAAGGTGTAACCTTTGTAGAGGAGGATGTAGAGGAGGATGAAACTGATGACAGAGTTGGAGAATGAGGTTTGGACTGTGTAAATTGAACATACCGCTTAACTTTTGGTACTGCATTAAGGCCTAGTTGGCCCAACAAAAATGTTCCTGTAGCATTAGATTTGTCATCTGACTTGTCAGATGTGCTTGAACTTGTCTCCGCTGCCACCACAGGTCTCTTGGTTGAAACAGGTAAGGATGTTAGAGTTGGAGAATAAGGTTTAGGCTGACTGAATTGAATGCATCTCTTAACACGTGGCACTGTATCGAGAGATACGCCTATTTTCCTGAAGAAACTATCTTCATTAGATGTAGGTTGTATATCATCTTCAGATGATGTACTTGGCCTCCTTGGTTCAGGTTGTGCCACAAGTTCAGTTGAGATACTTTCTTTGTTCAAGGGCAGTGTTGTTGAGTAAGGTTCAGTGTGTGAGAATTGAATGTATCTTTTTACTTTTGGAAGTCCTTCATAAGATGCATCAACTTGTCCAACAAATTTTTTGTCTTCAATGGCTTGTTTGACATCATCCTCAGATGAGAAACTGGACCTCCTGGACTCAGTTGTCTCTATAAATTCAGGTGTGACTACCCCAGTGGTTGGTGGTGGTGATGGTAATTGGACTTGATGAAAGGAATCAGAGTGTGAGAACTGAAGGTATCTCTTCACTTTTGGTAAGTGATCAAGGGATAAACTCCTTCCGAAAAGACTGTCTGCATTAGTGGTTTGTTCCTTAGTTAACTTTGGCTGCTTTTTAATAGAGACGCTGCTGGTTCTTCCAACATCCAAACCAGTTGCTGACCTGCTCTCATCCGTTTCATTTTCATGTCTGTTGAACAGTCGTGCACTTAATGCTCTTAGTCTCATTAGACCTTTAGAATGTTTCTTCTCAAATACATCTGTGCTGCTAGAGGAGTTGTCAAAGCCAATGTTGAGGACTTTGTCTGTATTTTTATCTGGTTTGATGGATCCTGTGTTCATCTCAGGTGATATTGTAATCTCTAATTTCCTTGGGTACTCCATAAATTGATCTTCATCTTCACTGGAAAGTGATCTATCAGTATCATAGCCTCTATTCAGTCTGTTTATACTTGATCTATAGACAGGATGGACATGGTATAGTGGAAGGCTCTCATGGCTCCCATAGAATGATTGATCATTTCGTTTTTTGTATTTAGTCTTTTTTCCTGATAAACCTTTCCTGCTTGAGGTAGGTGATGATGGCAGAGATGAGGAAGGTTGTTCATGCTGCTTAACAAACATGTATTTTTCATGTTTTTCACTTGAATCTTTTGGTGAGGTGCTGGGCTGCGTAGATTTTATTGCCTCAGTTGTGGTCTCAATATTAGTTGAAGGTCTGGATATTGACAGTGTTGGGGAAGAAGAGTCGAACTGTTTAAATGAAATGTATCTTTTTACTTTTGAAACTTCCTCAGAAGATACACCTATTGTCCTGAAGAAATTGTCATCCTTAGTTGTCAGTTGAGTATCATCTTCTGAGGATGAACTGTAAATTTTATCTTCCAGCATAGCATCTTTTTTGGTTATGGAAGGTGATGTTGGCAGAGTTGGGGAATGGGGTTCAGGATGTTTGAAGTGAATGTATCGCTTCACTTTTTGAATTGTTTCAGGAGACACCTTTATGTGACTTAAGCATCTGTTTTCTCCAGAGGATGCATCAATGTTAGCTTCAGATTTGATCTCCATCTCTGATAATGTTGGCAGAGTTGGATGTCCAAAATGAGGTTTGGACTGTTTAAATTCAACATACCTCTTAACCTTTGGCACTGTATCAAGACCCACATCTGCACATATCGCAAATTTCTTTGATACGTTCACATACATATTCCCCTGGGAATCATCCATAAGCATATCCTCATCAATACTGTTTCCGTGTGTAAAAGTCAAATGTATGTCCGAAGGCTCCAAAGTGATTGTCTCTTGTCTTATTAGAATGCCAGCACTAGGCATTCTTTCATTGAAAGGGACATCTTCAAAAGTGTCGAATCTGTTTAAAGTGACCAAGTTTGCACCATTCTCTGTGTCTGATTCATCCAGGATGTCTGATTCTTCTAACACTCTGTTTACAATATAATTGTTTGGTCCACCTACACTTTCACCACTGTCACTTGAGTTAGAGAGGCTTGTAATATCAGAGAGATCAACCTGCTTTACATCATCAACAAGAACTTCTTTAGCAAATGTTCTGTCAAAATCATCTGAATCTATTTTTTTGTCTGAAGGTGATTGTACTTTGCCTTGCCTCCATGTGTCATCATCCTTCAATGGGTTTCCTAAAGCTGAGTTGGAGAGATCCCGAATACTTGACCTTTCAGAGCCTTCAGTGAAAGAAAAGCTCTCTCCACTGTCATTCCACAACTCTGGGTCCAAATCATCAATATTCTGTTCTGTATTTTTGTTTGCAGGTATAGTGACAGGAGGAGGGTCCACACTTGATTCCCTTAATTCTCTTGAGAAGTTACCTTCCTGACTTGATTGAGATGATGCTGAAGAACCGCCCCTTCTTTTTAACTGGGGGATCTCATTTGCATCTGGAATTTGCTCAAATTCCATGGATTTTGGCATGTTTTCGGTTGATCTGGGTGGCAGTTTCTTACCATTTATGACTACCGCAATTACTTCACCTTCCTGAAGTGAGCTGCTACTACTGCTGTCTGCTCTTCCTCTATGTTTCTCCACTTCAAGGGCTTGCTGTTTCCCACTAGTTATTGAGGATTTCTTTTTTTCAATTGTCTCATAAAGAGCATAAGCTTCTGTGTTGCTCTCTGAGGAGCCATCTGCTTGGTCAGCCTCTACAGTGACATAGTAAGGCACTTGATCTTCAACTGTGATTCCACCAAATGTAACTCTTGAACCCACTCTTACTTCTTGTTCTTGGTTTTCTACATCACAGTACCCCTCATTCACATATGGCTGGGGTCCAGTGGAGGAGATTGTTGTTGTTGTTGTTGGTGGTGGTGGTGAAGATTGTCTCTTGGATCGTATTCTCCTCCATAACTTGTCTAACAGTGGTCTCATAAAAACGCCAAGGATAAAGGCTAAAATGAATGTAATGATGACAGACAGGCAGACAGCAAGAACAAATTCTGACTGAGTCTTTGTCCCTTGTCGTACAACTGGATCATTTCTTGGCAAGTTCAAATTTCCTTGCTCATCCAAGATAATTGCTGCTTCCCTACGTGCTCTTGAGCCACTGCCTTTTTTGTAGACATGTAGATCAAATACTGATATGTGCTCCCCTCGGACACCTGAAATGCATACATAAAGTCCTGCATGCTGCTCTGTGATGTCCTCAATTAAAAGTTCTGGATGGTTATTTGTGACTTGGCCCTGTGGAGTCCACCAGTAAACCTGCATGATATCTAGAATAAATATAAAAGGGAATGTATCACTAAATGTACATTAGCATTTACATTGTTTACATGCAGGTTTTAGGAGTTACATAAATAACTGCAATTTTTTTTTTTTTTAATTATGAATAAAATACATTTATTTTTAACATTTAAGATACAGAAGTAGCACCTTTACTGTCATTGCTGCAAGGAATTGACATCTTCGACCCCTCGTAGACAATCATATCATGATAGCGACCAGATGTGCTGAATTCATGTGTTGGACAAGTGAGCTCGGAGTCCTTCAGGTGAAGCAGATCTTTTCCAGCATGATATGGTGGAGAGGCACACACCACTTGCCAGGAAACATCACCCATTTCATTGTCAAAGCTTATCCATCTTCTCAAGGTCTGCAAGTTGCAGTCACACTTCCATCTGTTGAAGGAGACGTCGACCAAGGCATTCAGGCTCCGCAGGAACTGGTAGGCAGGGATGGGAATGGTGACCAGCAGGTTATAGCTCAGATCAAGGACCTGGATGGAATCAGTGAGACAATGAAAATGTTTCCCAAGTTTTGATTTATGTATTAACTAAGAGTTACTGGGGGAGCACACTTCCAAACATGTAAAGTCACTCTAATGATGATTAAAAAACAAAACAAAAAAACATCTGACTATAATTAAAATATAACACAAATAAGCTAAATATTTGAGATGTTACCTGCAGCTGTTTTAGGTCTTTAAAAGCATTTGGGTGAATGCTTGTGATGCTGTTGTGCTGGAGATGTAGCTCTTTCAGATAACTGCAGTTGTCCAGGTCGTTAAGACCTATGTTGGATATCTGGTTATAAGACAGCTGAAGAATCTGCAGAGACTTCATGCAGCCCAGCCCTGGAGGAGAAATGTATATTTATAAGAGCAAAAAGGCAATGATTAACAACCATGCACTGATAAACTTTCTAGTTAAATATCAGTGTTCTTTGAGGTACAGAGGGGCATTTTTTTCCGAATTATATTGCAAAGTCTGACATTTTTCAGTTGTTTTGAGTCATAAAAGCCAAATGTTGTAATAGTTAAAAAAAAAAAAATGTTTCAGCCCACAAACACCTGCTGTTTGTGCCAATATCTGTGGCCATAACAACACCACGTGAGCACTACGTGAATTACCACTTGTTCTAGTTGAGGCTCTCAACACTTCTTGGATACCTTCAGGACGTTGTTGGTAATAGTATGCTAAGTATTAGCTTATAGCATTTGCATCTTTGTGGCTATTTTTTGGTCTTAAAGGAACACGCCGACTTTTTGGGACTTTAGCTTATTCACCATATCCCCCAGAGTTAGATTAAGTCCATACATACCATTCTCATCTCTGTGCGTGCCTTAACTCTGTCTGACGCACCCACCACTAGCCTAGCTTAGCCCAAAGACTGGAGGTAAATGGCTCCAGTGACAAATATATCAATAAGTGACAAAATAACGCCAACATTTTCCTATTTACATGTTGTGATGTGTCGCAGGAATGAGAGTATAGTTCCTAGACATATCAGTCTAGAAAATTGCAACTTTTCATTTTCCGTCGGTCTTAGTACACGATGTAACTATACACATCACAACATGTAAATAGGAAAATGTTGGTGTTATTTTGTCACTAATTGAGCAGTAGGCTAGCTGGAGCCATTTACCTCCAGTCTTTGTGCTAAGCTAGGCTAGCAGTGGGTGCGTCAGACAGAGTTATGGCACGGAGATGAGAATGGTATGTATGAACTTATCTAACTCTGGGGGATACAGTGAATAAGCTTAAGTCCCAAAAAGTCGGCGTGTTCCTTTAATATTTATACCTAAAGCTCTTTAAATTTATTTAGATATACATTATGTGAAACAAGTACATCCCAAATGTTCTTAAACACATCAAGAAATAAGTTAATTCAGAGTGGAAGGCTTACAAGGGTTTAGGTATGTCTGTCAGAGAAGAGAGATGCCTATTTTAAGAGCCGTGTTGACTACTGAGCTGAAGCGAGGGTCTGCTGGACAGGAGTTTATCAGACAGAAACATTGAGGCTGTGCCATGAATCACAAAGAGCTGAAAAACATTGAGGCACTACCATCTAATTCACAGTGCTTACAGGCTGCCCGGATTGGCATCTGCTAAGGCTAAGACAAAGGACTATAGGCATAGAAAGATGGTTCACTCCTATTACTTATGAAAGGGAGAAACTGCAACGTGCAATATGGCGGAATAGTCATTGCATCACTGCAGCTGCCGTTAGAAACTCCGGTTCCCATAGAAACCCGAGACTCGAGCTTAGGACTGCACATGCGCATTGGCTCGTCTAGCCTGAAAAATAAGCTTTTTAAACACTATTTGAACATAAGAAACAACATTTATGGGACAGTTCATGTCAGATTTTGTTGCTTTTGAAATATGAAATATGTCATTTCATACGTTATTTAATTGTGAGTTCGGGAAGCGTTTTTTGAGATTCCATGACCCCATTCAAATAGATAGGACTTGGTCTTGGATGCCTGGAAACGTTGCAAATATGGCCCCCGAGTGAACAGACTTTCCTTGAAAGGGACTTTGGCTAAGACCACAATTTAAAACCTGATTCTTGGCCTTTGTTAACAAATCCATATAGATTTAAACAAAAGATAAGCTTCGAAGTAGACACAGAAACATTAATATCCTGCTTAAATTGCTGTAGTGGATATCAACACTGACAATCACATCCTGGAACAGCATTTCCGATATCAAATGAAAATAAATATTTAGGTAACATAGCTTCCCTTAGAATAGCAATGGATACAAAATTGAACATTCAAAATGTGTTTGAATTGGCTTTCTGGTCCCCAAATTTAATATGAACATTCTCGAAGACCCCCAGTTAAATGTCCTATGCTTCAGACATTTTAACAAAATGCAATCCAAATCGAAAAAGAAGATTGATTAAATGTACGAGGTAGGATGTAGCAAATTACAGCTGTGTTCCAAATTATATACCACACACTATATACAGTGGCGGAATTAGACTTTTATACATGGGGTGGCCAAGGCTGCTTTAGGGGGTCCATAGACAGTGAATGAATATCATGTGTAGGCTAATACTTATTTGTTTTCATTGTTTTGACCGATGCAACACTGCATTATAATAAATAAGCAACCTTATTAATTCTTGATTCCAACGGATATTCCACAGCAAAAACTACAAGTATTCGATTTCACATGTCAACTGCTTAAATTCGGTTAAGACACAGCCGACTGTTTACTATGATACTCACTATATTTTTGGCGTACTTTTAAGCGTATTTATCCGTTCAAGCGCAAGACGTGTTCTCTGTTTTCGCGCTATTGATGAAGCTCCATAGGCCGCGCACCAGACACGTCGCGTTCAATGCAAATGCAATGCAAAACAGTTAAATTTAATCAGCATACAGGCAAAAAGGTTCACTTCAAGAATGAAAAAAGTGGCATCGATGTGTTTTGCTGTAAAAACTGCACAAACAGAAACAAAAAAACACAAACTATATAATATCTTTCCATAAACACAGAATTTACACAGAAAGAAAAATACTTTTAAAAAAAAGGTGGGCTAGGGTGAAGTCATTATACATTAACAACGTTTTAAGACTAATTGTGTCGTAATAGAAAACTATGAATGGCGGTGCAGGATTGTGAACAACTCTGTGCTTATGCGCGACCCCTTTTATTAGGCCTATTAATCATCTGTTTGGGAACTAAAGTTAATATTCTCTTAATATTCAATGTTAATACATGAAAAATGTGGCCATCAAAATAGGCTACATGCTTCTTTCAATAGGATGTGAAATGGAAGTAGCGATCTAAATTTTGCCACCCTGGACACCCCTCTGGCTCCGCCACTGACTATATACTCTACCGCCTAGTTTGTCAATTTTATAAGATTATTTTGCCATCCAGCATCTGTGTCTGATAGCCCCTACGTAATGAAAGCTGCGACATTTGAGTGCATACATACTTTGTATCCATGTATTTGAAGTGCACGTTTCTTTGTGAGTACACTACTCATGCTGTGCCATTTTGTAGTATATAGTCTAAGTACGCAAAGGCTTTAAGACACCTTTGGACAGACTAGAACACCATGTTAGCGTTTATGTGAAGGTTGGTCAAAATACAAGGCCTTAATAAAGTTCATTCTCTGGAATGTGTTTAGACCATTATTACCCTTTTATAGCCCGTTGTGAGGCACTGGAATGTCAGCGCCCAACCCTTGTGACTAAATGACAGGTGATTTATTTACACTTCATCCTGAGGGTGGACTGGTTTAAGTGGAATATAATAGGTCAGAAGAGTGTGTAATCGCAACAGATCAAAGTTCCACTGATGATTCAGTCATTTACTCCAGGGCGTAAAACAACAGTGTGTGTGTGGGGTTTACGAACGTCACAAATTATATAATACAGAGATTCAATTATTTTTGAATTGATTTCAATGTTTGTAGTAGATCTCAAAAATAATTAAAAAGGGTTATTTGTTAAAGGGTTAGTTCACCCAGAAATGACACCCTCATGCCGTTCCAAACCCGTAAGACCTTCGATCATCTTTCTGAACTATCCAGCAACATCATTGCAATTCTCAAGGCCCAGAAAGGTAGTCGTTATTTTTGTTTGTTTTTTTTGCGCACAAAAAGTATTCTTGTCGCTTCATAACATTAAGGTGAATCACTGTATTCACATGGACTATTTTAATGATGTCTTTGCAACCTTTCAGGGCCTTGAAAGTTGCAATGACGTTGCTGCCTATGGGTAGTTTAGAAACCTATGAACGAAGGTCTTATGGATTTGGAACAACATGAGGGCGAGTAATTAATGACAGAATTTACGTTTTGGGTGAACTAACCCTTTAACAGCTAGGATTTAAATGGCATGATTCATTTAAGAATTTATTTCAGTTTTTTCATCCATCACATGAATTAACACTAAGGATGGGAATATCAACATAGTAATGCGACTTATTAATTTGCCTTGATTTCCTTTATAATTTGAATATGTTTTACAGGACAATGAAGGTCAGAGATGCTTTTTTTTACAGTATGAGTGTTGCATAAATTATCACATACATACTCCCGCTGCTTGCACGTACCCTTTGGTAGATGTTTAAGCTGGTTTCTTTCTGCAGATAGCAACTGAAGCTCAGATGCCCAGGATGTGCATTCCTGTTCTCTACTTGACAGGGTCCAAGTGGCTGATCGGTCTTTCTCCAAAATCAAAGACAGGCTCTCCAGAGCATTACTTCCCACCCAAAGGTGCAGAAGTCCCATCAATTTCACATGACCAAAACTGAGAGGAGCCAGTGAACGCAGGGCATTATTGGATAGGTTCAAGGAAACCACATTTTCCGGGATGTGTGTGGGAGTCGTAGTCAGGCCTAAAGAAGAGCAGTTCAGGAGAGGACCTCGCTGACACAGGCAGGGAACAGGACAGGCAGAGGTGGGGAAGGAGTGTGTCCCCCAGAGGTGGAGGAGCAGCACTGCCACACCAAGCACCGAGCTGTACGCTGACATTATAGTCAGCCCTGAAACATAAACAACAAGTGATGGATTTGAAATTATGACAGGATATGGCATACTGACATTTGTATGGTATAATATAGAGACAAAAAAAAAGAAAGATATAGGATGGAAGCAGAAATAATTCTCCCATGAACTGCACCACATCAATAAAATCAATCATATGTACGTACACACACATACAGTTCAAATCTAAATTATTAAAAACCAATCATTTACTTGCCTAAGCTTAAGTGAAAACTAAAGTACACAAATCACAGATGCACTGTTTGAATAATTGTGTAATAGGTTTGTTTAACACTAACCTTTTTTAGGGTAGCAATGCTCCACTCGGCTCAGGCGATCTTATGGCTGTAGACGGATAATTACCAACAAAACACTGAGACTTGACTGAGAAATTCTTTGACTTTAACTCCAACTTCCCTGAGATCAAAGTCTGAATAGCATTATGGCACCAGAAACACACAGAACAATCGTTCTGCAATCACTCACTTGCCCGAGTTAATGTCTTACTCCGGTTTGTTCCCTCCCAAGCATTTTCAGAACATAATAAAATAAAATCAAATATGATAAAAAGATTTCCTACTCAATGTTGAATATGAATAAACAGGTGTTTTACATAAATATGTATATGCATTGATATTTTAGTGAATTTAATTGCCACCAGATCATTGACTGAAATTAATAATTGAAATTGTTAAGACGACGGAAACGGGAACAATCACAATACACATTGCTTTTCAATCAAAAGCTGCATTCGCATTTATTAACAAAAACACTGCAGAATATTTGTGATTTCCTTTCTGACGATGTTGAAAAAAATCTACAGGGTTGAAAAGAAAGTCACGTCTGACAATTAGTCTCTTAAGCACGGAAGAGTTTTAGTTTCGGACATCACAATAATACTGTATTCAAAAACAACAATAAATACCACACATGTACCCAGAAAAACCAGGCCAAGAAGGTTATATTGCACAAAATATCACACTTGGATAACTCGAATATATATCATAGCCTAGAGGTTTCCTGTTTTTATCTTATCAAAAAATATTGGACTGGTACACACCTCTGAACGTCATTAGACAAGTCATTTGTCATTAGTCCATGGCACTCGGAGAAGGGCACTATAATACAAGCCTTGAAAATATGTGCCAGAATTGATGTTATCACTAACCACTGTTTAAGGATCAGTGTTACTTACGTAAGATGTGGCTGTGCTGACCCTGCTTCAGTGAAGATAGAGAGTGTTACAAAGAAATGAACAGAAAAAGGCTAAAATCATGACCAAGTAAACATATAAAAACAAACCCTGAAAAAATCTTAATGACGTTTTAGCTGTTAAATAATATTGGCCACTTTACACCCCCTGTATAACTAAACAATACAGAAGGTTTATGACACTATTTTAACATTTGTATCAGTCAAACAACATCCCTCTTTTTATGTGGCCATTTGATGGTTATAAAAGACAGGAGGGGATTGTAAAAGAGTAATAATACTGCTCAGAAAATCACTGGACTCAATTACTCCGCGACGATACAATATATAAAGCACATGCAGTGAAGGCTGAAAGTGGGCAGCTTAAAGACTGTAAAACACTGATGTGAGCCAATGATAATGCACAGGGAGCTCTCGGCCATAAAACAAAACGATACTGTTTGTGCGGAGACGGATTTATGGTTATAAGGGAGCGATTATCATCATAGAGGTATGTGTGTATGTATGTGTGTTCTTAGACCTCCAATAAAGTTGAGTGGGCATTTGGAAGAAACTGTCCTGGTGGGTGGGAGTGTGAGGGCGTACGTTTTGTGTATTGCACACTAATATTATAGGCTAATTAGTGTCCAGTTTTTCAAACTAAATAAGAAAAGCCACACTATCTTCTTTGTATCTTTTAGCAGTTCACCTGAAATGTCATGTTTCATTTGCAGACATGGATGAGCATGTGTATTCCAGTGGTATTCGTCTCTCTTTCATTAGTGTGCTGCTCCGCAGGGATTGTCGGATGTTTGGCAGCCCATGTTGGAGTATTTGACCTGCACTCTGAACAGCGTCCCGTCTGCGCACATGCAAAGTTTATACCTCTCCAACCCCTCATTGAAGTACAAGTCTCCACCTAGAGAGGAGTTTGGTATACGCGAAGGACTGAACATCACTGAGCCATTTAGAATAATGCTGTTTTCCTGCACACAAAACAGAAAAAAAACATTCATTCAACTCATATTTATGTTCAGATTTATATTACACTGCTGTTCAAAAGTTTGGGGTCAGTAAGCAGCACAACTGTTTTCAACATTGATAATAATAATAAATGTTTCTTGAGCACCAAATCAGCATATTAGAATGATATCTGAAGGATCATGTGACACTGAAGACTGGAGTAATGATGCTGAAAATTCACCTGTGCCATTACAGGAATAAAATACAATTTAAAATAGACAACAGTTATATTAAATTGTAATTATACCTAATAATATTTTCCCGGTTTTTAGGTTATAGAATAAATGTTTTACTCCAAAGCCTGTTGGAGTAAATTATTGGCACCCCTAGAAATTCTTATGAGTAAAATATCGGTGTATTCCCATTCATATTTGTTTTTTTGGCACACCAGGGTGACTTAGGAGCATGACATTGTCCAGCCATGACTTTGTTCCACAGGAGTATAAATATGAGGAAACACGAAGGCCAAATTCCCTTAATCATTCATCACAACGAGTGAAACCAAAGAATATAGTTCTGATGTGCAGCAAAAGATTATTGAGCTTCAAAAAATAGAAAGTGGCTGTAAGAAAATAGCTAAAGCATTGAAAATCCCAGTTTCCACCATCAGGACAATAATTCAGAAGTTCAGTCAACTACAGATGTTCTGAATCTGCCTGGAAGAGGACGTGTGTCTCTATCGTCCTAATGCACGAGAGGAGGAGAGTTTGAGTGGACAAAGACTCTCCAAGATCACAGCTGGAGAATCCCAGAGATTAGTTCAGTCTTGGGGTCAGAAAGCCTAAAACAAGTATCAAAAAGTATCTACAGAAAAATCCTCCTCGCTCATCCAAAAACAAACTCCAGCATATTCAGTGTCAGACACGACTGGATCTTCAGACGGGACCTGGTTCTGTGGTCAGATCAAACTAACAAAAGAGCTTTTTGATGGGTTTGGTGCACACAAAGTACTCCATGCCCACGGCTGGACCTTTAATGTTGTGGGCCTATTTTTTTGCTGGAGGTCCTGGACATCTTGTTCAGATTCATGGTATCAAGGATTCTAGCAAATACCAACAGATAAAAAATCAAAACCTGACGCTTCTGCTAGAAATCTTATAATGGGCCGTGGTTGGATCTTCCATCAGGACAATGATCCAAAAACGTGTGACTGAGCACAAAATGAAGCGTCTGCCATGGCCGTCCCAGTTCCTGACCTGAAAACTGTAGAAAATGTGTGATAAACTGAAGAGAAGAGCTGGGAATCTGAAGGATCTGGAGAGATTCTGGATGAAGGAATGATCTCTGATCTCCAAACTCATCAGGCATTACAGAAGACGACTCAGAGCTGTAATCTTGGGGAAAGGAAATTGCAATAATTGGGATCCAATAATTATGGCCAACGTGAACTAGTGAAAAACATTTAATTCATAATGTGATTTCCCCCCACTTCCAATTGTTTTAATTCAATGAAAGGTTAGAATTTATTTTTATTGAAAGATCAAAAGGATAAACAATGCAGATTTATTTTCACAGCCGCCTTTGCTGTATAAGCACTTTATACATTTTTCTTCTTAAAAAAGAAAAACTTCAAAAATGTTTTTAACTACTTACCGCTTTCAGCTCGATGTCCCCACCCATGCTGAACTCCACAGTTTTGCCCATGATGTAAACTCCCTCGTTGCCACGAATAATGGCCTTACCATCTCCTTTGATAGTGAGGTCAGATGATGCATTGCTGGTGATCTGCAAAGTACGGCACTGAGTCACTGTACAAACAACTTTTGTGTGACTAATCAAAACGATCATAAATCTCATATGGTCTCTAAGATTTGTCCTGTGTCGTATGCAGTGTGATTCAGGTCATTCTATTCAGTCAGGACTATGAGTACAGTTGCTTACTCGCTCAGTAGAAGCTTTCTTCACGTTGAGAACCTTGACGTCTTTGGGCAGGTGGAACTCGTGGTTTTCAAAATCAGTGCTAAAGAAAGTCTTCTGAGTGCGGGGGTCAGTGAAGGAGATGCCCAAGTCGCTGACGATAGACGTTTTATCTTCCTCTACGCTCAGCTTAGTGTTGCCCTGCTGGAACACCACCTGTAAAACGCAGAAAAGCCCTTAATTAATACACTTTCTCATACGATCCGATTTGTCCAAAGAAAGTCAGATACTATGCCGACTGACTGGGTTATTGTTTCCAGTAATGACAAGGTCCTGGTCCTTCCTGCCGCCCACTGTGCTCTTGTGCAGCGGGTGAACCACACCCATATCGGCCTTCTGTTTGAAGCGTAGCAGACCGCTCTCGTGAAACTCCATACTTTCACAACCTCCTGGACCTATCCGTATAACTGTCCATATCACTAGAGTTATCTATAAAAGACAGACAGTGACAATGTGTGAGTGTCTTTGTATTCAAATGTGAAGTACAGATGTAACTGAACTGACTTTTAATGGGTTAGTTCACCCAAAAATGAAAATTCTGTCATTAATTACTTACCCTCATGCCGTTCGACACCCGTAAGACCTCCGTTCATCTTCGGAACAGAAATGAAGATATTTTAGTTGAAATCTGATGGCTCTGAAAGGCCTCCATTGGCACAATGGCACTTTACACTCTCAAGACCCTTAAAAGGTACTAAAGATGTTGTTATAAAGTCCATCTCACTACAGTGGTTCTAAAATAACTTTATGAATCGGCGAGAATAGTTTTTGTGCGCAAAAAAACCCCTAAATAACAACTTACATAGTGATGACGATTTCAAAACACGGCATCATGAAGCTTCGAAGCGTTATGAATCAGCGAGTCGAATCAGCGGTTTGAATCGCCAAATTTCAGCAGTTTGGTGGTTTGACACGCGATCCGAATCATGATTCGACTCACTGATTCATAACGCTTCGAAGCTTCATGATGCCTTGTTTTGAAATCGTCATCACTATGTAAGTCGTTATTTAGGGTTTTTTTGCGCACAAAAACTATTCTCGCCGATTCATAAAGTTATTTTAGAACCACTGTAGTGAGATGGACTTTATAACAACATCTTTAGTACCTTTTAAGGGTCTTGAGAGTGTAAAGTGCCATTGTGCCAATGGAGGCCTTTCAGAGCCATCAGATTTCAACTAAAATATCTTCATTTCTGTTCCGAAGATGAACGGAGGTCTTACGGGTGTCGAACGACATGAGGGTAAGTAATTAATGACAGAATTTTCATTTTTGGGTGAACTAACCCTTTAATGGTTTTGAAAGAAGTCTCTGATGCTCACAGAGGCTGCATTTATTTGAAACTGATACATTTGCAATTGTTGAATATTATCTGTTTTCAAATGTAATATATTTGAACTGTAGTTCATCCCTGTGATGACAAAGCTGAATATTCAGCATCATTATTCAGTTTTCAGTGTCACATGATCAGTCAGATATCAATTTAATATGATGATTTGGTGCTCAATAATTATTTTGTTATTTATTATTTCTTAAGATCAATGTTAAAAAACGGTTGTTCTCTTTTTGTGGAAACCATGATTTTTACATATACATCCAATCATATTGATAACATATCAGGCAAAACACACTCACAATGAGATTAATGAGCGCAAGCAGAAAGAGTAGGATGACTATGCCAATGGCAATGATGCCCTTGCGACCCCTCAGTCCTGTCTTGTGGAGTCGCTCCTCTTCAATTGGAACATATCCAGCCTTAAAATTACTGTTGTGCTCTTTATTAACTGATCTGCGCTCAATAGCCTTCTCCCTCATAGACTTCTTCACTGGTGCATTTGAGATTTCCTGTGGATGTAAGGGAAAAAGGACGACTAGATGTTACAATTATTGAATGTTACTGTACATTTAATAGACAATTCATTACTGCCACAAGTGGTCTGCCATTATATGCCACACCAACAAGAACCCCTTCAAAATATAGCAATATTCAGCTTTACTTGCATGGCTTGCAAACAAGATCTTTCTAGGCTTCTGCTGTCAGTGGTGCTGAGTTTGGGTGTAATATTTATTATAGTAGAACAAAAACACTTAGAATGTATCTAATGCATCTAAAAAAAATCTAACCTCCCTTTTCTGGGCAATTTCCAATAACTTTCAAACAACTTGTTAAGGCTCATTTTTAGTGGATTTATAAACTCCTCAAGTTCACACAGATGTCCTAGCGGAATAGTCAATGGTGTGGTTCAACTGGTAACACTTTATTTTACAGTGTCCTTGCTACATAGCTTTTGTTATTGCAGTTAATTATGCATAATTACATGCAACTAACCCTAAACCAAACCCCAACCCTATAGTAAGTACATGTAGGCTAGTTACTAAATATTAATCAGTACTTAAATATATAATTACACTGTAACAATGACACCTTAAAATAAAATGTAACCTATTAACTATATTTAAAGGGTTAGTTCACCCAAAAAATTTAAATTCTCTCATTAATAAGCCCTCATGTTGTTCCAAACCCGTAAAACCTTCGTTCATCTTCAGAACACAAATGAAGATATTTTAGATGAAATCCGAGATCTCTCTGATCCCCTCCATAGACAGCAATTTGATTACCACTTTCAAGGCCCAGAAAGGTAGTAAAGAAACTGTTAAAATAGTCCATGTGACTCCAGTGGTTCAACCTTAATGTTATGAAGCGACGAGAATACTTTTTGTGCGCAAAAAACAAACAAAAATAACGACTTTATTCAACGATATATGTGTCAGTCTCCTACGCTGTTGACTTAGTAAATACAGTGCAGCGCTTCCAAGTTATGTCAGAGCTACGCCAGAACGCCGGCTTACCATTGGCCGATGCTGTACATATGAGCACCACGACACATGCATGTGATGCTGACGAAGGAGCTGACCAACGTAAACTGCGTAGGAGACTGACACAGACGTGAAGAAATCGTTGAATAAATTTGTTATTTTTGTTTGTTTTTTGCGCGCAAAAAGTTGCTTCTTGTCACTTTATAACATTAAGGTTGAACCACTGGAGTCACATGGACTATTTTAACGATGTCTTTAATACCTTTCTGGACCTTGAAAGTGTTAATCAAATTGCTATTTATGGGACAGAATATTCATTTTTGGGTGAACTAACCCTTTAACATGTTCACTAATGTTTTGGAACCACAAAATATAAAAAAAACGTTTTATATTAATTTGAAAACTACATGACTTTATATATTATATAACAAATTATTTTATATTTTGTTATAATTATGCAACGCAATGCTACTATTGTCTTAAATGCATAAGACAATACATAAGACACGCAATGCATGTCTTAAATGCTGAAATACTTTTGGGACCACTGACTGTATAATATAGTGTAATATTTAAGCCAATATTTATTTCAATCTTCTCTTTTGAACTATTTAGATTGAATCATTTTAAATAGTGCACTAAATAGTTACTTGTGTGGACTGATTTGGGAATATGCAAATAATTACATGATTGAATAATACTGAAGATTATGAAATAGCATATGTTTCTGCAATATTTTAGCAATTTTTCAGTCAAAAGCATCTTCTATTAGAATGATATAACAATAAACACTTTCGTACTATTACTGTGTGCTAGCTAAATAAGAAAGCAGTGTTGCTGTCACAGGAATGCAGTATATGAGTCCGTCTGTCTACATGTATGCCTAAAAATAAATGACACGCACCCCTTTCCTCTGTAATAAATTAGAGCTTATGTATTTAGGCAGAAAAAAGTGTTTATTTTAAAGCTCCAAAGTGTTAGTATAACAAAGGCAAACTTAGAAGCAAACGTAAACCTGCAATAATGAGTCAATTTTTCCATAAACGGTCAGGACACACATCGCGCAAATTATCGTTATTCATTCACATACATCGAAGCAGACATCGTTTGAATTTTTAAGTTATTATACATGACTCGTTTTAACGCCGAAAATCGCTTGTAAAAAATCACAACGGAGAATATATTTACAATTCACATTGAAAACAGACCTGCTCCGACGCCATGTTGACCCTCCCTCTCCAGACCGCCTGCACTGACAGCTTCACGCAGCCTGAGGAGGAGAAACCACTGCGAGAGGACCGTTACCCGAACAATACGCACAAATAGCGAAACCTTCACGCGGATTATACACCTCAAACATGTTTATCCTAATAAAATTACATTCCATAAATATAGACCAATGTGGAAGAAGGAATGAGTTACTTTTAAGGGAGTACGAACTGATTTGTTAGATGGTTTGTTCCTCCGCTATAAAGGGCCAGTTGTGAATCTGACAGACTCGCCGTATAAGGAAAGTACAAATAAAGCATTTTACCCCAGTTCATGTTAACGCTACAGAACATGTATTGCTTGTTATTATAACTTTTCTATTATGCTTTGTTTTTACTTTTAATATTTTTCCATCCCTTTTCCCAGTTTTACGAATTTCATAAATATTAACAGAAAAAAAACTACAGTAAACATTTGAGAGTGAAAATTATAAATTTTTCATTTTCAGAAAATACTTTTACTGCAATTATGTAGCTAGTAAAGATAAGCATTGCTTAATAATTTAAACAGTATTTTTTTTATTTTTCTAAGTTATCAGTTATGTGTACATTGCAGTGTTTTATTTGGCATTTTATATTATCATTATATTTATTTTATATAAATCCAACCCCTCATTTTCCCAGTTGTATTAATTTAATAAATAAAACATCTATTTTAGTGAAAACTATAACATATTATATTTTAAATGACAATGTATATTTAAAAGTATGAACTATTTTAATTTTCAGAAAATATTTTTACCGTAATTATGTAGGTGGTAAAGATGAGCATTGCTTAATAATTTAGTACTTTTACATTTTTAAAGTGATCAGTTATGTTTACATTGAGGTGTTTTATGTAGCATTTTATGCTATTATTATTATTTTATATAAATACAACCCTCTTTTCCCAGTTTTATTATTCTAAATATTAACAGAAACTACAGTAAACATTTTAGTGAAAATTATAACCTATTTTAAAAGACAATGTAATTTTTTTAAAAGTATGAACTATTTTAATTTTCAGAAAATAATTTTAGTGTAATTATGTAGCAAGTAAAAAAATAAAATAAATTAAGTTATAAGTTATGTGCCCATTGAGGTCTTTTTATTTAGCCTTTTATATTATTATTATTTTATATAAATCTAGGCCTATGTTTTTTTTAGTGTTTTGTGTGTTACTAGGTCACAGTTGCTGGAATTGTTTAAATTTTAGCAATAGCTGTAAAGCATTGTTGAAAATAATTTATTTTTTATTTAATGATGATCAGATGGCGTGCATAATGTCACGTGATATAAAGTTAAATGATGGAAAATCAATGAAGGCATTACACCTGCTGTTCTTCAAGAGAATGTAAATAAAGATCTTCCTGTACTTGACATCTGACGCCCAGTTAACAGTGTGAGATTTCATCACTGAGATCTGAGCCTTCAGAGATACACTGAGTAACAGAATGGAGTTCGGGCTGTCCACATTGTGCTTATACATCTATATTTCCTGAAACTGAGATGTCTAGCAAACCGTTGCTACAACTAAAAGCGCGTCCGTGGTTTCGGTGAAAGTTAAGGGTGTGAGTGGTGGGCTTTGACCAGCAGTATAAATACAAAGCGCGCACCCGCGCTGCTGGATTAAAGGCACTGGGACGTCCTGAAGCAGGATTACAGCAGCCATGGCTGACACTTTACGAAGACTGGTGAACTCCTCTCCGTACAGTGTTTTGCAGGACAAACTGGAGGCTTGGTACAAAGACTACCATGTAAGTCATCATCATTACTTCAAACTGCATTAGAGAGCTTTACAATAGTTGCTAGACTTTGCACAAATTCAAGAGTCACTGATTCCAGATTGGGATATTTGAGATTCTGTCTGGAGGCTGTTTTCACCAAATGCATATAAACTATTTATATATCTGCTTTGTGGGTGGGGTTTGGCATAACTCAATATGCACCGCAACCTACAGTTGTTAGGCGGGCATCTTGAATTTATATTCGCAAGGGTGCCCGGCATTGTGCTTATATAGCAACAGACATGAGCTATATTTGCTTTATTGAATTGCTTTTGCAGCAAAGTTTGGTTTCTATGGACGCTCGTTGTCAGGACAACGGCGACTCCATTCATGGGAAGTTCTTCTGATAGGCTGAGAGGAAACGTGCGCGCTCCCGTCAGGCTTGTGTTTTCTGAACTCGCAGGAGTTTTTTGCTCTTCCCCCAATTTTTCTCTCTTTCAAGAAAATGTTAATATATATATTAAATCCTTATCTACCTCCTGTAACGAAAAGGCTACTAAAACTTTTAATGTATGCTCCCTTTGTGGTGTTTTTGTATCATTAGTAGGCTATCATCAAGGGACTACGGATGAAAATTAGCCAGTGTTGGCTAAATCTGGCGCATTTTTACATATTTGAAATATTGTCCCTGATTAAAGAATAAAATAAAATGAGAAAAATTGAATTTTATTTAATATTATTTTATGTTTTGTGGGGAGGATTGTTATGTTTATGTGATCTGTTTAATTGATACTTCCTCATTTATTTATTTAGTTTTATATTTAAATTTTTACATTTATGTATATCATTAGGCCTACTTCAAATTGCACGTCTGTGATCAGATATATCTTATATATACTTTTCTTTCTTTCTCTGAATTCACACGTGATGTAATGTTTGTCTGTCCCTGAACCCCAGCTCTTTCTTCTGGCTCTTCACTTTTGTATTCTGTAAGTAAATGGTAAAAAAAAAGAGTTTTTGCTCTTTTCTTATGTAGTGAAATTTACAGTATAGTCTTCTCTAATGATTAAGAATCAGGAATTCGAAGTTTGAAGTTATTCTTCAAAAATGTCTGTGATAAATATGTTTTCAGTTTCTGAATTAAAGTAATTTAGATATTTCTGCGCGTCTCAAAATTTGGTGCCTCAATTTCTTGAAAAAGAGATTTGCAGTAGTCATAATCTTTTACTATTTATTGAGCCATTATGTTGTCATTTGTAATATAAATATATTTTACCTTCAAAACAAAGAACTTGGAATTATAAATTGGAATATCAAATTGAAATGTGTCACTATAAGCAAATGCCAAAAAATAAAATGAATCGTTTTCATGCTACTTGATCAGGAAGTTCAATATCTGCTTTGTTGTTGCATACAACTAGCTGTCTTATCTCTGACACCTTTGGTCATATTTTCTCTCAGGTGTTCTCTTGTGACCAGAACCTGAATAGGTGCTGTGAGCTGGTGGAGCTCACCTCTAAAATCCAGGGTCAATTGTTCACCATACTCAACCTTACAGCACAAGAGGGTAACAAACAGATTCGCTCTTCTCTTTATGTACAATATTTAGAGTCTCATTCAGCTCTAGCATGTCCCATCATCATTCCCTCTTGCTGATGTTCAATATTAATGTTCAAGCAGATTCTATGTCCTCGTTCTTCTTCAGGGGGACATTATTCAGGGGTTGACACACTGAAATCTCGCCTTTTACCATGGCTTGGCTCTTGTTTCACCATTGCAGCTTCATCTGTCTCCTCGGATACCAGCCTTAGCCTGATTCAGGTCAGCTGGACATCCAGAATCCTCTACGGCTGTCTTTAAAATTGTTCCACATGCATGTTTCATGAGTGAAATAATGATCCTGAGTTGCTATACTTGCCCATGTATGTGTATTTTGGTGTTGCCGCTTATACTTTTGTATGTGCTGTTCAGGAATCTGTGGAGAAAGATCTGAAGATTCGTGACCTGTCCTCAGCTCATGAGAGCAACATGCAGGAAATAGAAGACCGGCTGTGCTCTACACGTATAGAGTTGGATTCAGTTAAACAGGAGTCAGTATCAAGTCTAAACTAGATTAAAGTTATATATCTTATTTGTGAAGGATTCATCAAACATACATTTTTTTTGACCTCTTAAAGGGTTTGTTCACCCAAAAATGAAAATTCTGTCATTAATTACTTACCCTCATGTCATTCGACACCCGTAAGACCTCCGTTCATCTTCGGAACAGAAATGAAGATATTTTAGTTGAAATCTGATGGCTCTGAAAGGCCTCCATTGGCACAATGCACTTTACACTCTCAAGACCCTTAAAAGGTACTAAAGACGTCGTTACAAAGTCCATCTCACTACAGTGGTTCTGCAATAACTTTATGGAGTGATGAGAATAGTTTTTGTGCGCAAAACCCCCCCAAAGTAACGACTTATATAGTGATGACGATTTCAAAACACGGCATCATGAAGCTTCGAAGCGTTATGAATCAGTGAGCCGAATCAGCAGTTTGGAGCGCCAAAATCACTCGATTTCAGCAGTTTGGTGGTTTGACACGCGATCCGAATCATGATTCGACTCACTGATTCATAACGCTTCGAAGCTTCATGATGCCATGTTTTGAAATCGTCATCACTATAAGTCATTTATAAGTTATATAAGTTACACTATATAAGTTATTTAGGGGTTTTTTTGCGCACAAAAACTATTCTCGTCACTCCATAAAGTTATTTTAGAACCACTGTAGTGAGATGGACTTTGTAACGACGTCTTTAGTACCTTTTATGGGTCTTGAGAGTGTACCGTGCATTGTGCCAATGGAGGCCTTTCTGAGCGATCGGATTTCAACTAAAATATCTTCATTTCTGTTCCGAAGATGAACGGAGGTCTTACGGGTGTCGAACGGCATGAGGGTAAGTAATTAATGACAGAATTTTCATTTTTGGGTGAACTAACCCTTTAACGTCTTCATCTAGCAAGACAATAGTTTGCTTTAAAGGATTAGTTCACCCCAAAATTAAAATTTCTTGATAATTTACTCACCCCCATCTCATCCAAGATGTCTTTCTTTCTTCAGTCGAAAATAAATTAAGTTTTTTGAAGAAAACATTCCAGACTGGACATATAATTACTTGACATGTTTAATATTGGTGATTTCTTAAGTTATTCACGCCTGCCGGCTGTGTACGGACGTTGTTTTGTGTCGCTATTTTGTGTCGCTATTTTGTATTGAAGTCTATGGGAGTCTAGTTTATTTTCCCCTAAAAGGGGGTGTGAATCTGTTCAGAGACTTTCTATGACGTTGCGCCGGTTGTGCGTATAATGCTTTTCAATTGCAACCAAAATGCTGAAGGTCCAAATCAATGCAGTTTCAAAGCACTTTGATGGGCTTCAGACGCTCTGCGTGATCCCAGACGAGGAATAGGGTCTTCTCTAGCAAACGGCTATTTAAAAAATAAAAATGAATATACTTTTTAACCTAAATTGTTCATGCGCAGCTCTGCGAGGTGCTAAGGATTGCATAATCATGTGGGAACGATCATGCTAGACGTAGGCAGAAGTACCGCCCCCGTGTTTACAAAGTTCACATGTGAAGACTAATACAAAACGCCCTTTAGCAAAAACACAAAATTTTCTACTTCAAAATCATCTGATAGCTTTTTTTTGCTAAAAAGGGCGTTTGTATTAGTCTTCACATGTGCACTTTGTAAACACAGGGGCAGTACTTCTGACTATGTCTAGCATGACCGTTCCGACGTGATTACGTCATCCTTAGCAGAGCTAAGCTGAGCTGCGCAAGATGAGCAATTTAGGTTAAAAAAAATATTCATTTTTAGTCATTTTATTTAAATGACCGACCGTTTCGCTAGATAAGACCCTATTCCTTGTCTGGGATCACGCAGAGCCTCTGAAGCCCATCGAAAAGCTTTGAAACTGCATTGATTTTGACCTTCAACATTTTGGTTGCAATTGAAAAGCATTATATGATGAAAAATCCTGGAATGTTTTCTTCAAAAAACTTCATTTCTTTTTGACTGAAGAAAGAACGACATGAACATCTTGGAAGAGATGGGGGTGGGTAAATTATCAGGAAATTTTCATTTTGGGGTGAACTAATCCTTTAAGTATGTACTATACATTTATGGTGTTTTCATAGTGATTTTTTTTGTCCTTTTTGGAGCTTAAAGGCACAATATGTACGATTTATGGATTAAAATATCCAAAAACCACTCGAACAATGTTATAAATGTTGTTGACTTGAGTACTTGCATTATCCCAAATGTTTCCAAGAATACTTAAATCCAGAGAAATAAGCAATTTTAACCAGGACACGGACCTTGTTCATGCATCGCCTATCAATGACATCATACCCGCGATACCCTCGATTTCCAGTTTTATATTGTAGTCCCTTTGGATTTTTTTCCACCGGCTGTAGAGGTGAAGACAACAACTCTCATTATTCAGAAATCATGTTTTGATTAAGGGACCTCTACAGGTGAAAATTACATATTGTGCCTTTAACAGCCCTATGCCTCCATGAATGCCATTTTATGGAAATCACCTGTATGAAGTTTCTTTAAAAAGTCCTTTATTTCTTCTAGGAAAAATAGTATTTGGAGTATAATGAGGGTACATTTCAAGTTTATAGAAATTTCATAATTTCCATTACACAAAATTGTATTAATTTACCCTAATACATAATACGTCATAATCAGTGTTGGGGGTAACGCATTACAAGTAACTTGAGTTACGTAATAATATTACTTTTTCAAGTAACTAGTAAAGTAACGCATTACTTTTCAAATTTACAGCAAAATATCTGAGTTACTTTTTCACATTAATTTGACTGACAGCTCTCCTGTCCCCATGTTGAGAAAAATAAGTGCAGAGGCGTTGTGTGTAAACATGATGGTTATTGTAGTTCTAGACTAAATGTGAGCATTTATTCATCTCACTTGCACAATAAAGATTCTGTACTCCTCAAAACGAATAAAATCAGTCAAATGCAAAATCAGAGTACTATGCAAACCTTGTGTTAAATGTTAAATAAAACAACAATTTTTATGCATTTAATCTACCTTTATATTTAATTTACCAATGTCTTGCTGCAGACCTTTGATGATGAAAATTACTAGATTTGTTGTTTTTATTGGTAAAACTTTTTTCTCCTGCATCCTATTCTATCATTATCCAGAATGGCAGCACAGCAGAGCTGCGCCCTCTACTGTTCATGCGTGAATTTGCATTTTTACCTCAGCCTGGGGCTTATTATTTCAATTTTGGTATGAAGAGGTCTTTACAAAAATATAACTTTTTTTGTTATAAAAAAAAACAAAAACAAGCCCAGCCCAGGTGAGAAAAAGTAACGCAAAAGTAACGTAACGCATTACTTTTCTTAAAAAGTAACTAAGTAACTCAATTAGTTACTTTTTAAGGGAGTAACGCAATATTGTAATGCATTACTTTTCAAAGTAACTTTCCCCAACACTGGTCATAATACAGAAAGGTTGCAATTTACACTTCATACAAATAAATCTACATTTTTTGAGTGTTATTATTTCTTTCTAGGCTTGCTGACACCCATATTGAACTGGATTCCACAAAGAATAAATCTGCAACCACCCTGTTGGCCACAGAGGATGAAATACTACATCTAAAGTCAGAGTGAGTCAGAGACGGTGACATTTCTGTTTATATCTTTGTGTATTGAACATTTAGACAGTTGCATGGGCTGTATGAGTGACCATTTGTGTACTAGAAGGTGAAATGTTTGAGAATCTAATATTCATATTATGTTAAATAATGGAATTGTGTCAGGTTGCGAGTTGCTCAAGATCAGGTTGATCTGTATAAGAGAAAGCTGGATATACTTGATGACTATGAGAGGCAGGTCAGAATCCTACGAGATGAGGTCTCATTCCTCACCGCTGAAAAAACTGTTCTACAGGAGAGGTACAGTTGACATGAAAGCAGCTTGTTGCTTAGTGCAAATGAGACTTAAGTAAACCTTACTTGCTCTTAACTCACTTCCAGATTGGTCAGGAGCCGTTCACCTAGCCCTCTTCCAAGGCGGAGTCGCTCGGTCAGCCCTGTGAGGGGCGAGTCTCCTACACGTGCCCAGCTCACTAGTTCCTCTCGGCATGCACGGATGGTCTCCCGTTTCTCAGACCTGTATGCCACCGAGAGGCTGGACTCCCAAAGTCTCCTGCGCAGATACATTGACGACCTGGAAACAGTCCAGAGGATCCTTTTCATCGCTGCTGTGGTAAGAATAGCTTTGTTTATCAAATACCATTCTGAGATAACAGCTAATGTAAGCTAGTAATAACATTATGGTCCTTTATAAAGTCATAGAACATATTAATCCTCTGGGGTACTTCGGGTCAAAAATGACCCGAAGCGTTTTATAAATAAAAAAAATAAAAAAAATGATAGCTTCATTGGAATGGTCCAAAACTTGGTGACTTTATTGGTACTTGGTATATGAACACCCCAAAAAATTAGGGGGAATCTCTAAAACATCAAGAGTGCAAAACAGACAAAAAAAACTCACATACACACACACACACACACACACACACACACACACACACACACACACACACACACACACACACACACACACACACACACACACACACACACACACACACACACACACACACACACACACACACACACACACACACACACACACACACACACACACACACACACACACAAAAACACAATTAGCTTTTGGAAAGGCACACGTTCATTTGTGTGTGCGTGGTTTTTTGTGTGTAAAAGTGTGTGTGTGTGTCTGTGTGTTTTTTTTGTCTGTTTTGCACTCTTGATGTTTTAGAGATTCACCCCTTCACTGTTGAGTCCTTTTTTTCTGCATCCTGGCTGATTTGTAGATTGTATGAAAAAACAAAAACTCTGTATTTTCATATTTTTGCCAATTTCCCATTCATTTCCTATGGGGGTCATTTTTGACCCAAAGGTCCTGAGTGTGACCATTTTTTTGTACGACCACTTAGACTTTTCAAATCCTGTCCCCAATTTATTTGAGTGTTCATATACCAAGTACCAATAAAATCAGAAAGTTTTGACCATTACGATGAAGCTACGATTTTTGTTTTTTATTTTATAAAACGCAAGATCCACTATAGTGGTAAAAATGAGCTATTGCGTGATAAAAATGCTCAATGTGTCCACCGGATGGCACCGATGTCATTTAAAAATTGCTTTCATGAGGCCTAGGCTTGACTCTAAAATGAAATACAGCTTTAATAAAAATATATTTTTTATTATATTCAATGGGAAAACATTTGTCATAATTATTGCATAAATATTAATTATAAATCATAAAATTATCTCAAAACACCAAAAAAGAAAAGAAAAAATATTATTGGACAAAGATATTTTTCATTGATTTTACTCAAATCTTTTTTTATCTTAATCCCGCCCTCCGGGTCATTTTTGACCCGAAGGTCCTGAGTGTGACCCATAAATGAAGAACCCCAGAGGGTTAAAAAACATACCATTAATCAAAATTTAATTTATATTATATTTATTATATATAGCAGCAAGGAAGATGCTGTATTGTAATTAACATACCAGTTACTTAAAGGTGGGGTAAGTGCTTTCTGGTAACTGATTTCAAATCACCAAAACAAACACGCCCCTATTTTGATAGCTCCGCCCCACACATACGTAACCCAGGCAATGACTATGGCGGAATCTGCTGTGCCAGCCGGCCGAGGGTATGATGCATAGACAGTAAAAGAAATGGACACAGCGACCTCATAGACTTCCACGGAGAAAAGTGAAGTCAATTAGAAGCACTCACTTCCTGATGGCTGATGTACTGCGCAGCCTCAGACCGAGCTTGACCATGTAGATGTGACGTGAGCAACCTTGCTGACAGTTGTAAGTCTTCTAGTAGTTGTGCAACGTCAAATCTGAATCACCGAATCGTGCAGAGACGGAGAGTGTGAGCAGGAGCAACTTTTGGTAAATATTCTGATTCATTATTTTGTCATTTTGCATAGTATTTATTTATTTTAATAAATTGCCTCATAGACAGTAAAAGATTGCCTACGAGTTTCTCCTCCTGTCTAAACGGTCATTTCTCTACTGTGCGACAGAGAGTTGCGTGGTTATGACGCAATCGTTAGCCTATTTTTACAAAAACGGCTTCTACGGGGCGATAGTGTAAGATACAAGGTAATGGAGCCTTTTATACATTGTCGTGTTTCTTTAGAAATAAACAATGCACAAATGGAGTCTTTAAACGCCTCAGATGTAAAGTTATTCGCTGTCAAAGTGATGCCAAAATGAATGGGAGTCAATGGGATGCTAACAGCAGGTGATGGCTTGGTTAGTAATGGCCGCGCCTATGGAAGGTACGCTTTCTGGGTGCTGGATTACCCCCTTGGTATGATGCCATCAATAAGTGAAAGCAATGTGTGTTACTATGGTAATCCAGGTCTAATGTTCAGGGAAAAATTCATCCCTTACATCCCAAAAACACAAACACAGTTCTCATGAACAACTGGATAGCACGAGCACGACAGTCCAACTTACGAACATATTACAATTATGACAAGATTAGAGGGTTATATCGATCGCGAAAAGAGGAACCAAAGGAAACAAACATATATTAGGAGTTTATTATCTTACTTCGGACACACTTTGGGAGCTGACGCTTGAAACCGACAGTGAGGAGGTTTTAGACGCTCTAGGCTTATACGGTGTGGAAATGAACGGGTTTTTATCATCGCTGAAGTGAATGACAATACGATTGCAAATGGACAAACAAGCAAACATGACACACGAGCATATTCAAGCAAAAGCTAGCATATATTAGTTCTGTGAAACAAAACAAAACCAATGGTACTTGCCTATCGAGAAGAAATAAAGCAACCTCGGCGTCCTTGAGTTCTCTCCAGCGCTGGAAAGCTGACACTTCTTGCCTGATCGTAAACATTTTCCATGCATTTTTTATCTGCCATCTCTGATTGGCTACAAGTTTGTTTTGGTCCACAGCCCGAGACACTTTACTAAAGCAGTTTTGAAATAACCCCACCTTTTAATCTGAACTAATCTCATCAAAAATGAAAAAAATATTATTATATTAGCAGGGAAAGATGCTGTATTGTAATTAATAATTTGTATTGTCCAACAGGAGTCATTTCAGGCTGCTAAACTGGCCTATCGGCAGTTTAAAGCACGTGTGAGGAAGACCCTTTCCTCCACTCATATTGGTCCTGAGAGTCTGGAGGATGCAGTGGTGGATTACATTGTGAGAAATCTGGACCTGTATGATGTGCAGACCAGCGTTAATGTACGTTTGATTAAGTACTGTATAGCAACCCTGAAACCCCGTATTTTTTTGTCTTATCGCTTTGGTAAGTCAGAAATGACTTCTCTTTTTCTTTTGAAATGTTTCCCTCCCCAGAAACCCTCATTTGTTTTAGTATTTTTATATGCTTTTGTAAATGTAACAAATATTTTAATTGTTACATTTCCCTCTATTTAGGACGTGATCAACGCAATGAACGTAAACCCACGCATCTCTTTCCCTCCGGAGGTGGACTTTGTTCTGATCAGCAGCTTCATTAGGGAAGCATGTCGAATAGCATTTGCCATGCAAACTCTTGACCCACCACTGGACCTGGCCTTCAGCTCAGATGGTGAACTCTACAGTGATGTTAAGTGAGTGGAGCTCATAAAACACACACACGCACACACACACACACACACACACACACACACACACACACACACACACACACACACACACACACCCCCAATGTTGGGTTTTCATGTTTTATGGGGACTTTCCATAGGCGTAATGGTTTTTATACCGTACATACCGTATATTCTATCCCCCTATACTGCCCCTGCCCCTAAACCTACCCATCACAGGAGACATTCTGCATTTTTACATTTTCAAAAAACATCACTTAGTCTGATTTATAAGATGTTTTCCTCATGGGGACCTAAAAATGTCCCCACAAGGATGAGGATTTCGGATATTGCCATCTTTGTGGGGACATTTTGTCCCCATAACGTAGGGATTACCAGTCCACACACACACACACACACACACACACACACACACACACACACACACACACACACACACACACACACACACACACACACACACACACACACACACACACACACACACACACACACACACACACACACACACACACACACACACACACACCAGTGGCTTACCCCATCACACTTTCTCTTCCTCTCAGGTACAGGCGCAGTTTTGACTCCGAGTTCACCGCTCCACTGGTGGCGTATCACGTGTGGCCTGCACTGTTGGAGGGAGACACTGTCATACTGAAGGGAGAGGCGGTCACTAGGAGAGGAGCTCTGGTATGTGGAGGACATTTGGGGAAAATCAATCAAAATAGCATTTATACTAGTCATGACAAACTCATACCGCATAGAAAAGGAGAAAAGAAGGGGAATTTTTTGTGGATATTTTTGTTAATGCTTTTTGTTTTTGTTTTATGCATTGAAGAATTAAATATTGAAATGTTTAAGTTTGTGTGGATGTACATGTTTTTTTTTTCTAGTGGAGAAGCAGGAGTCGTAGTTCCAGTCCTGTTCGCTCTCGTTCAGGAAGCCCCAGCCGCACATTTGTGAGTTTCTACTGAACGTTTGAGTCTTCCAATTCAAGGGATCGTTCACCTAAAAATGTTAAATTCTATCATCATTTCTCACCTACACATCTGAAACCTGTAAGATTGTATTTCTTCTGTGGAACACAGAAAGAGTTATTTATAGCAGAATGTCTAAGCTGCTGTTTTCTATACAATGAAAGTGAATGGTGACCAATTTGAGTGAATCATGATTTAAGTCAGTCTGTTCTTCACACAAAGCTATCAGATGGCTTCAGAAGAGTTGGAATATAATGCACTCACTGGCCACTGTATTAGGTACACCTTGCGAGTTGGACCCCGTTTTGCCTTCAGAACTGCATTAATTTTTCATGGCATGTATTTAGCATGGTGCATGGCGACCACAAACATACCACGAAAGTGGAGTATTGAGAAAGAAGATCACCAATATTCTTTTTCGCCTTTGTTTTTCTTCCCTGTAAAACAAAACTCACGTCAGGAGAACCAGCCGATGAAGTTGATCGTCCTCAATCTGTTTTCTTCTCAAGTCACGTTTGATCTCGGGAGTCTATGTAGCTACGTTGTTGGCTGTGTGTAGCATACGTAGCCTGACATGCACCTCTCCAAAAATGTAACACGTCAATTCGATGCGGACCAAGCGCTGTGATTGGTCAATTGGCCAATCACCAAAGAGGAAGTGCTGTGATCTGTCTGCATGTGTAATTGCAACGTCGACGTGGACAACAACGCAGAAGTATAAATGAAAACCGAAGCATAGCCTACAGCGTTGAGGCAGAAAAAAGAAATCAGCCTTTACTGTGAAAATGTTACTACAATCGACAGGACAGTCCTGACAAATCTGTTTGTATTTGGAGGATTATAACGCAAAAATTGGTTGAAGCTGCCCTTATGTCTGTGGTCTCCCCCAGATTTAAAATCGGTTAAGATTTGAAAATCGTGTCCCAGGCCTTATTTTAAATACACAATTTTCAAACTCGTCGGATCACTGCTCTTTTCACACTGCATGACTATCTAGGCCAGCATTCAGTCACTGCTGTGTTCACACTGCACGATGGATCGGCGACAGGAGGTTTCACACTGCATGACTTTACAATAGGAAGAATCACGACAACTCTCTCTCCGGTGCGCAAACTACGTTTCACAACCAAACACACGTGAGAAGTGAAGTAAATAACGTGAGATCACGCGTGCGTCAGACCGGAGTTCTCACGCGAGACTGGAATTGTTATTAAAAATATCTGTTAATAGCTATTAAAATACTGATATTCTGGTCTATAACTCCTCCTTGAACCTCCCGCTGCCCTGTATCTTGCTCTCTCATTGGCTGTAGGTCATCGCCGTATTTTGCAGGAGTTGGAATCGCAGACAGGTCCAGATATTTAGGCCCAATCCCATTTCTACCCCTTCCCTTTCCCCTACCCCTTCGTTTTGTGTGTTCACGTGAAGGGGTAGGAGCGTCTCGATTCTCTTTTGGCTGGAGTGGTAGGGGTAAGGGGAAGGGCCAGATAGCCCTTCAAACTAAGATTTTTCAGGACCACACTTCGAACGAAGGGGTATGAGGAGTTTCCCTCCACCGACTACCGTGCTGCTAGAATGTGTGTATGTTGCCACTCGGGATTGATCACTTGTGTGTCACCTGGCTGCCAGTTTCTCCGTAGCTTGCTAAACACACTATTTGAGTGATGTGAACACTCCAATGGGAAGTCCAAATAAAGCGCAAAACTCTGTTGGGAGTGAGTAATTTGTTAAACGTGCTCGCACCTGATATAGCCTACACACTTCATTGCTGTTTATACTGGCTAAATGTCACAGGACACTAATAAAATAAACGGGGTATGATGACGTGTAATGGTATAGTAGTGGTGTCCCATTTCTTAGGGGAATATTTTCACCCCTACGCCTTGCCACTCTGTTTCAAGGGGCAAGGGGAACGGGTAGGTGTATAAAATAGAATTGGGATTGGGCCTTAGCATGCCAAATATCTCAAGGACGCCGGCAACTCGTTGGCGATTCTCTCAGATCGCGTCTTTGATAATTCACACTGTGTGATTGTCACTCACGTGCACAAGCACCGATTTGCCTATGATTTCGGGCATTTGTTGGCGATTTCCCAAAACCTGTCGGCGAGTCAAAATCGGGCCTAAAATCGGGCAGTGTGAGCTCGGCATAAGGAGCAGCCCATGTCTTTTGCCATGTGATTGGCTGATTAGATAAACTAGCAGTTGAACAGGTGTACTTAATAAAGTGGCTGGTGAGTGTATGAACCATTTTTGTAGAGCTTTTATGGTGCGTTTTTGCTCTTTGGAGCTTGACAACCCCTGGTACTCAGAGTTTCATTGTTTGAAAGAGAACAGCTCAGACATTCTGCTAGTTCTTTTGGACTCTCCGAAGAAAGTAAATCATACAGGCTTGGAATGCGAGTAAATGATGACAGAATTGTGAGCCATTCCTTAAACATTCCCAAAAGTAAAGAAGGAAAACAATATGGTCCACAATGTAGTATATAGTCCACAATTCATATTAGTTTTACAATTAAGTTTTCTTCATATCTCTCTTGCACACGCTTCCTCACTGAGTCTGAGGGTTAGTACAATTCTTCCATTCTTCTCTGCGTATTTCTCTAAAAATGATTTGTGCTTTTTAATAAGAGGCATTTTTCCAGCTGCTCTGTGAGTGATTTTTAAGCTGTATCCTTCTCTCTCTGTCTGTCTGTCAGATGCCCAGTCATAGTCGAAGCCCTTCTCCTGGACGTCTCTCAAGTAGTCGACTTTAAAATTTGGTACCTGACCTCACTTCACACTGGATACATGACCAAACAAAAGCAGAATAATCAAAACATTAAAATATTTTTTCAGCTTTAACATATTTTCTTTGTGTGGGGATGAACTAGAAACTAAAGTGAAAAACAATTATCTTTATTTTTTCATGTTTAAACCGCACCATTTACAAGAGGAAAAACCTCCATTCTAACATTTCCTGAGTGGATTGCACTAGACAGGTAGTGCCCCAATATGAATAGCCAGTTAAACCTTAATTGTATTAGATCAGCACCATGCATATTATAACAAAGACAGACATTATATATAGAAAGACCGTGCACTCATATTACTGGGAGAAAGTGCAACCTGCAATATGGCGGAACAAATCCCACCTTCGAAATAATAAAAGAGCCAATCACTAATTAGTATCATTGTGTCACATCATGCAAGACTTTGATATGATTTGTGAAGAGAATAGCTCTCTAAACATTATCATTTTATTAAATGAGTCTATTAGGACCCTTGCACATTCAAATGTCTGTGGTCAGTAAGATTTTTTAAGTGAATATTTTTACTCAGCAAGGATGCAATAAATTGATCAAAAGTGACAGTGAAGACATTTATAATGCTACACAAGATTTCTGTTTCAAATAAATTCTCTGTTGAACTTTCAATTAATCAAAGAATCATTACAAAGTTTCCACAAAAATATTTAGCAGCTCAACTGTATTCAAAATTGATGATAATAATGAGAAATGCTTTTTTGAGCAGCAGATCATAATATTAGAATGATTTCTGAAGGATCATGTGACACTGAAGACTGGAGTAATGATGCTGAAAATTCACCTGTGCCATCATAAATTACATTTTAAAATATATTAAAATAGAACAGAAAGACAGTTGTATTAAATTGTATTTTAGTTTGACAATATTACTGCATCTTTCACATTGATGCAGCCTTGCTGAGAGACTTAATTCAAAATAATTTTTAGAAAAATGACAGACACTAAACTTGAACGATAGTGTTTGAAGCAAAATATGCTTGTTAAGGTGCTCTGTTTGTCTGTCATAACTGGACAAGTCCTTTAAGGTGCTATTATTTCTTTTTTTTTGTATGCAGAGTTTTCATATGTATGTGATTTTGGATTTTTATCTAGCAATTAGCACCAATGAGAAAAATCTGTTGTCTTCTAGGTCACACCTGCACGCCAGCACTTTTATCCATATTGAATTGGCTCTTTTGTAATGATATCTGTATTTCTGTCATTCATCACTCTAAATATGTGCTGTTCGTGAAGTGTTTCTACTGAACTGTCATTCATTTGTTTCTTCTAGTACATAATCTGTAGACACTAAAATATATATATTTTTTTTACAAACTATTGAATGCATTTACACTTTAACGGCAGTGTAAATGTCAGTTTAATTATAATTTCCTAATGTTGGTGCTAAAAAAAATGTATTTTCCTTTTTCCCTTCAATACTTAAGAATGGCCTGTGTATCAAAATGCAGTGTTTTGAATTTGTGGAATTCTAAGCTGTTCAAAACCTCAATTTCATAGTTTTATGGTGCTCAGTCTATTCTGCTAAATGTATCATGTTTAAGAGATTGTTATCAAGAAAAGTACTTTTTATGTTATCTCAAATCATTCATTAAATTTGTTTTAACAAACCAAAATGGCGTGCGAGTGACTGAAACAGACCTATAATTAATGGCCTAAGCTTATTGTTTAAGGGGATTTTTTTTTATTTTCATATACAGTAAAATGTGTTCAAATAAAACACAAAAATGACTCAAGCAGTGGTCATACCATTAATTGAATATAACTTAGTTTTCCTTGAGTAATAATGGAATATATAAAGGAAGTCAAAGTTATGTTTTATAATGTGAGGAAATGACTCCTACTGTAGTCCAAGCATATTATTCTGTCTGTACCCTCAACCACGTGACACCACTAGAGGTCACTCACATCCTACTAAACTGCAGAGGATACGGCTGCATGCCCGCCACTAATATTGGCACCCTTGGTAAATATGAGCAAAGGCAGCTGTGAAGTAAAACAATTGCAAACTCACATTATGAGTTGTGTATCAATTATGGTTTTCTCCAGTGCATGATGGCCACAGTTATTGGCACCCCTATATAATCAAGTGTATTCCCATTCATATTAATTTTTTTTTGGCAGACCAGGGTGAGTAGGAGCATGAAATTGTCCCATCATGACTTCCTGTTCCACAGGAGTATAAATATGAAGAAACACAAAAGCCAAATTCCCTTAATCATTCATCACAATGAGTAAAACCAAAGAATATAGTTCTGATGTGCTGCAAAAGATTGTTGAGCTTCACAAAATAGAAAGTGGCTGTAAGAAAAGAGCTAAAGCATTGAAAATCCCCGTTTCCACCATCAGGGCAATAATTCAGAAGTTCAGTCAACTAAAGATGTTATGAATCTGCCTGGAAGAAGACGTGTGTCTCTATCGTCCTAATGCACGAGAGGAGGAGAGTTTGAGTGGACAAAGACTCTCCAAGATCACAGCTGGAGAACTGCAGAGATTAGCTGAGTCTTGGGGTCAGAAAGCCTAAGAAAATGTATCAAAAAGCACCTACAGAAAAATCCTCCTCGCTCATTCAAAAACAAACTCCAGCAGCATCAGACACGACTGGAGCTTCAGACGAGACCTGGTTCTGTGGTCAGATCAAACTAACAAAAGAGCTTTTTGGCAGCAAACGGAGATAAAAAGTCCCCCATGCCCACGGTTAAATATACCACTGGAGTGACTAGATCTTTAATGTTGTGGGCATATTTTTTTGCTGGATGTCCTGGACATCTTGTTCAGATTCATGGTATCATGGATTCTAGTAAATGCCAACAGATAAAAAAACTAAACCTGACGCTTCTGCTAGAAATCTTATAATGGGCCGTGGTTGAAACGTGAATACATATTTGGTTCTATATGGCACCAAAAATGGTTCTTGGCTCGTAATCATAGGGGAACCTTTTTTAGTGCTATATAGCACCAATTTTGGTGCTTCAGTGGTTCTTCAGCGGTTGCCAGACCTAACAATGCAGAAGAGCTGAAGGCCACTATCAGAGCAACCTGGGCTCTCATAACACCTGAGCAGTGCCACAGACAGATCTCCTCATGCCACGCCGCATTGCTGCAGTAATTCAGGCAAAAGGAGCCCCAACTAAGTATTGAGTCCTGTACATGCTCATACTTTTCATGTTCATACTTTTCAGTTGGCCAAGATTTCTAAAAATCCTTTCTTGTATTGGTCTTAAGTAATATTCTAATTTTCTGGGATACTGAGATTTGGGATTTTCCTTAGTTATAATCATCAAAATTAAAAGAAATAAACATTTGAAATATATCAGTCTGTGTGTAATGAATCAATATAATATACAAGTTTAACTTTTTGAATGGAATTAGTGAAATAAATCAACTTTTTGATGATATTCTAATTATATGACCAGCACCCATATATACTTTTTATTTAGACCGTTTAATGTCCACTCATTTCCTAAATTACCATTATATATATAATAAAATTATTTATATAACCTAAATAAAATTTATGCTGCAAGGAAATTGAAATAACCATTAATGAGGTAAAATTATAGCCCAGCATTTGGTCAACATGAGCAGAATTTGGGTTAAATTGTACACCCCAACCTGCTGGGTTACTGCTGGGTTATTTTTAACCCAGCCATTTTTAGAGTGAAGAGGAAAAATTAAGAAAAAAAGGGGGACATTTTCAAGAGTGGAGCCATGGAGTAAAATAAATAGGCAGGTCATACATGGTTACAGCAGAGTGGATTCAATGAGACAAACGCACATAGTAGTTCCAGCAAGACATGATGCACATCCGTTTGCTTACTGCATTATAGTTGCTTTGGCTTTGGATAACCTCCTGCTGCTATAGGGTGAGACAGGAGAGAACGGCGAGAAATATCATTGCATAATGACTGCAAGGCCAAGTCATACCAGCAAATTATAAAGCAGGGGCCGTGTAATATGGGCTGGCGCAGCATGAATACTCAGGGGCTACTTATCATTTTCCTGAAATAAACATGCTGTATTTTGCTCAGTGTCCTAGAAATACCTGGAGTTATTTTGAGCGCAGTTGCTGCCTGACCTGGACTGTCGTCTGTTTCTCTGATTGTATTCAAGCAGACTGAGATCTGAGACCTCCAGCGGACCAAGGTTAGAAGTCTGCATGCATAAAGAGCAGTATATGCTAAAACGCTCTTCATCATTCAAAGTCTCACTGGTTTGGATAAACACTGGAAGATTTTAAAATACAAAAATAGCAAATGCAGCATACAGCTGCAGGAAAAACTAAGTGACCCCTTTGGATTTCTGCAACTGGGCATAAAGTAACACTGATACCTTTATGCAGGGTTCACATTTAAATAGCGTTTTAAGTAAATGCCTTGCTTGTTCAATAAGAAGACTGAGAAGAAAACTTTTTTTGCTTTATCAAGTTCATTTGGGGTGGTTTAAATAAAGCACTGGGAACAATATGGGTTACAGTAAATCATTTTTGAGCCACTAGGTGGAGATCTTGCTTTAAGGCTGAGAAACTCATGAACCTTGAGAGTCAAATTGACAAAAATGAGACTGAAATAGTCAGGATAAATAAAAGGTTGTGTGTTCTGTAAAGTAAAAGAACAAGAAATGGAAGGGGTGGAGAGGGAGTGAAAGTTTGAGTCTTTTTCTTGAGTCTTCAAGTTCAAGGCCCATCAGTTACAGATGAATGTGTATGAGAGTGTGTAATTGAATTAGAGGATCATCCTCAAACCGACTGAGAATGACAGAGAGAGCACGAGACGTCAAGGAAGATAAGCAGCATAAATCTTAAATAATATCTTCTAGTCACTCTACAATATTCTATGTGGTGTTGTTTTCAAACACTGCACGCTAATAGATTGTCGCTGATTGTAGTGTTTCAGAATGCTGGACAGTTTTTCATTGCTTGCTTGCCCGGGTTCATTAAGTCTGATAGTGATGCCAGCAATAGTGTGGAATCATTGTTCACAGCTGCTAATTAACACCAGGAAATTGCTAATGAACAGAATTGTTGGGTCAGGCTTGGCAGCATCTCTTGGGCTTTTGCCTGGAGAGAGACTTCGAGAAAGAGAAGAGCAGGACAGGAAGACTGATGCAGTAATGCTTCAGGGTGAGTAAGAGGGCACAGAACATGCGTTTACTGCAGAAACAAGCTAAAATTTCCTCTTCTGCTAATATAGACCTTCAGCATCAATCTAACCACAAGTAAATCACTTTTAGATTCAAGAAATGATTGCAAAGACCATGCGATGTATGGTTGAAATAGCACACTAGCATTCTACTGGAGTATATGTAGGCCAGGCACAGTAAACTCAATTTTAACCTGAACAATGAAAGTAACCAAATGAACTATTTGACTCAAATATTACTGCAAGTTCATTGTACTCAAGTAAACTCAATAACTGATTATATTAAGCTGAACTTAAACCGAATGAGTGCAGCAGTTCTAGTTCCCAGCATGCTTTGCGTCAGACTGCATAAGATAATAAATGTCGAAATTAAATGCTATTGTCTGTGTTTTTGAGATTAATATACACTGTAAACCTAATGCTCAAAATAATTAATTGGACAAATTAGTTCACTCAGTTTAATGAGTATTTAGAACTTTCTTTTTCTTTTGAGTTCACAAAACTGACTGACTTTGAGTAACATTGTTTTGAGTTTAATGAACTTGTTTCTTTTAATTTAGACAAACTTAAAAGCTGGGATTTCTATTTCCCAGCATGCTTTGCCATGACACTCGAAAGGGAGAGTAAATGCTAAAATTAAGTGTTATATTATGTTTTTTTGTGTGTGCAAGGTTAACGTTAAGGTGGAGACTAGTGTTAATTTATTTGCACTTAGTTTATAAGAGTTTCTGTTATGTTGGGTTTTTTTTGGGGGGGGGGGGGGGGGGTGGAGGGGGTTACCATCATGGTAATGAGAGGAGCATGAGCTTAGTTTGATAATTGATATGTTAATTTGTTTGTATTGCTGTACTCTTTCAACAATCTCTGTGCTAATGCTATCAAAGCATTGCTTTACCAATTAGCAAGTTAGCATTTATTCACTAGTTTCGCTATTCAAATTGAGCAATAAAACTGAATGAGTACAAAATAAAATTCTGTCAGTTCTGCTAACATAAACTTTGAATATCTTAACTTTAAAAATATATACGTAACTGATTAACGTTTTTTTATGTTGCCAACTTACTCCGGTTTACACAGTTTAGGGAGAGATGTGCAATTAGTGCACTTTTTGTAGATTATGTATATGACAAGTTATGCTATATAAATGTGACAGTCTCTTGTTTGTTAAATTGGCACATCCAAGTGTGCTATTACTAGCTACCAGCTAACTGTATAAATATTTTAATGAATATGATGTTTATAATATTAAATGGTGTTATAGCTTAGTCAACATTTCAGTTAACTTGCAATTAACATGTATGTGTAGTACAAAATCCAAATTTTACGTTTCACTAACCTTTACAAAAAATAAGTATACTTCAAGTTCACTAATATAGTAATATCAATGTAGTGTACTTGTAAGTGTACTACTACTTGGGACTGAATTGGCCAACTTTTTAAGAGTATAAAAGTATACTTTTAAGTATACTTTAATTGTAACAGTTGTAAACTTTGAGTATGTTTGTCCTGCAAATATACTATAGTGAACTTGTATAGTTTACTTTTAGTTTATGAAAGTACAATTTGTTTAGTATTTTTATACTGCAAGTATACTTGCAAGTTTTCTTTAAATGACCTTAACATCATACTTATAGTTTTCTAATTAGGGGCCAAGCACCGATTTCTTCTTCTTATTCCGCCATTGAAGTCTATGGCAGCCCATAGAACCGTTTGCGGGAAAGTTATGAAATTTGGCACACAGATAGAAGACTTGCCAACATTAACCACACAAATTTTGGAGTCTCTAAAACAATCCCTCTAGCGCAACCACCTGTCCAAAGTTCACTCATGTTTATGTTATTAACTTTTTTTATTAACGATTCGATTGCACAATGTTAAGTAATTTTCCGTCATGAAAATTTTCCCGCCATTTTTAATTAACCGAAAAACATACTTTTGCGAACTCCTCCTAGGCCGTTGATCCAATTTTCACAAAAATTTAACCAGATCATCTCCAGACCATGCTGACAAAAATGTATGGAATTCAAGTTGATTCGTCAAATCGGTTTTGATAAACATGCAAACAAATTTAACGTAGTGGTTGCGAAAATATACTTAAGGCTATATCTCCGCAACGCTTTATCGTATTCAAACCAAACTTGGTACATGTCATCACAAGCATGACCTGAGGCAACCTTCAGCGTCTCGGCACAGCACCACCTACTAGTCCGTAGATACAAAAAATGCCTATTTTTGCTTATAACTTCTGAACCGTCTGTCCAAAAATCATAAAAGTCTCGTTAGATTCAGGACGTCATGCTGAGTCGTCTGATATCCAATTTTAGCATTTTGGCTGTCAGCCATTTTGAATTATGTGCTAAAATGCTGTATTTTAGAAACGCATGAACGGATTGTCACGAAACTCGGTATGGGTCATCAGCACGATGTCCTGAAGGAGTCTGAGAAGTTTCGAAGCAGCACCACCTAGTGGATAATTTTTTTCCCCAAACGCTTATAACTTTAGGTTTGGTTGACTTATTTTCATGGGAGTAACGTTTTTGGTCTCCTGAATACTTGCCGAGTCCAACGATACCAGACTTGCCAGGTTTCGGCCTTTTGTTTGTGCAGCGTGGTAATTTAGCTTTTATAAAAAGTTAGCTGATATCTTCAAAACCGTTAGTCCGATCGAGACGAAACCAGCATCAGAAGTTCGGAAACATAGGTCGATAGCAGTATGCTAATACTCAAAATGTCAAAATATTGATAGTAAGGGGTAGTAAAATCCAATAAAAGTCAGGTGTCAGTCATTTTTTACATGTTTTTTCATTTAAATGTCTATAACTCCAAAACGAAACGAGATATTTTCACCAAAATTGACACGCATATGGGCTCACTCCGAAGACACATACATTTTTTTAGGATTGTGCTTCTTGGTGGCGCTATTATTAAACAAAATATGAAATTGGCTCTATACAACTCAATGTTTTAATGTGGGGTTTTAACATGTTTGCTTCAAATGTCTTCACTCATTTTTTCAGTTGGTCTGCTGCTAGCTTCCTTGTTTGCTTCTGTTGCGCTTGGCCCCGGTATTACTGCTTGCAGCTATATTTATACATTATTTTTGTACTTTAAGTTTATTACTATGTTCCTATTTAGGTATTAATTTTATAACTCTAGGGGAGTCGGAAAATGAGCCTATTTTCAAAAAGAGTGGAGTGCTCTTTTAAGGTTAGGTTAAAGGTTAATAGTTATTACCCAGTTAATGTAATTATAATAAGTACATACAGTAGTATGTGTATGGGGAACAGTACTGCAAAATAAAGTGCTACCAAAGATACTTTTCTGTCAGTATAGGTCAAGTATACTTAAGTGTAATTTTAAGTATATTACTGAGAAGTACATGAAGTATATTGATACAGTACATAAAAAGAATCAGACTGCCATAAGGTTTTATAATAATAAAAATAATAATTTATTATTATTATAAAAAAAAACATTTTTATTATTTTTTAAATAAAAGGAAACTAAACTCGAGTAAGTGTAATTCAGTGAGGCAGAGTTCATATCATCCTCTCACATCTGACTTCTGTTGATGGATTTAAGTAGTTATGTCTGCAGGCTTATCCAGACCCATTAGTCTTACAGATTGATTATATCCAGTGTTTGCCTATTGCTGTAAAAAAAAAATCATGCCTATTAACTAGGATTTTGCAGTGACACCAGCAGAGATTGATTTTATATTATGTTGTTTAACTTGGCAGGTTTTCTGTGGGCTTTGGATCATGCGTTTGGCTACACACATTAGCCTACAAGAAGTTTGGAAATATGTTTTCTGAAACAAGCCAAAGAGATGTGGGGAAGCATTGGCCGTTAGATGCTCCAAACCACTGTTTATTCTGGAACGGTTTGAAAATGTTGAACATTTCTTAATGTTACATGTCACAATCCAGTGTTTAGTAAGATAGATAGATGATCCTTCCCCTGGAGTTAGGTGAGGGCTGTTCAGGTGATCACACTCACCCATGTGCCAGCCTGCAACTTCCACTTTTATCTTCTCTGTTTGTGTTCCTGTCTATTCCCTGAGGAGCCATACCCTTCCAGGATGAACGTTTGGGATCTCCATGATGAAAACAGCAGCCCAAAGTATTCCTACACCCAAACGTCTAACTGGTCTGCCGAGTTGAACTAGGGCGAAATGCGTTTATGGGGTCTGATGGAAAAGCTTGGTGTGGGTCAGTGATGTCTGGGCTGATCAGGGCTGGACGGTCTGTTACACATCCAGTGGAATGTTTATCCAGTTGTGCTGTGGTTTGAGAAGCAGGAGAACGTAACCGCAGAGACCTCCGGCTTGTGCACTGGAGGTAAGCTCTGCAAGGGCCTGTAACTCACTCCGCTTTCCCAACACTGTGTTGAAGGAGGGGGGTAAAGTGTAGAAGTGTGTTTAGGGATGTCCTCCCACTACCCTGCATATAATGGTTTAATCGGGCACCCATCAGGTCTCCTTTTATCCACTCTTCCTGCTTAAGTGATAAAAGCACTGCACCAGCCTCTAATCAAATATCAATGTGATCTCATGAGAATGTGTGTGTAGTTCTACCACTTGTACATTTGTGTTCATACATAATTGACAGCACTAAAACGTAAAATATTTGCGTTTTGACAGCTAGGTCTAAAATATAAATTATTTACGTATTACAACGTGTTACCAACTTCACAAATTTGTATGTATTTATGAATATTAAAAATGTGGCGTTAATGCTTTGACTATTGTATTAAATTGTCATATCAATAACATGTTTTCAGTCTTAAATGCAGTTTATTCATCTACTTAATTATAAATATTTCGCACTGTTAGTGACTTCTGAGGATTACATAATGTTAAACAAGACTACACTTTAAAACCTTAAAATGAAGAACATGGGGGGGGGGGGGGGGGGGGGGGACTGTGACTGCAACACAACATCATGTGAACACTTTTGACATTTTCGCAATAAATTATTGTGATTACACTGTGTATTTTATGTTTTTCTTCATAACGATGTAGTTTTAGGAAATGGTTATGGGTAGGTTCAGGGGTAGGAGTTAGCCTAGAAATCTAGACACACCCTAGCGGCAGCAAATCTAATTTGCCGCGAGTGTAGTCTAGCAACTCTCGGTAGACCTGCAAACTAAAACCAAACTCTGGTCAGGCCAATCACACCGTGTATACACTCAACAAAAAAAAAAGGTTTTATATGGCACCAAAAATGGTTCTTCGTCGTAATCATAGAGGAACCACTTTTGGTGCTATATAGCACCATATCTTAACATGTTCTCTATATAGTAGTGGTGCTAGATAGCACCTTAGTCAAAGAACCGCTGAAGAACCACTGAAGCACCAAAATGCCAAAAGTGCTTTATAGCACTAAAAAAGGTTCCCCTATGATAACGAGCCAAGAACCATTTTTGATGCCATATAGAACCTTTTTTTTTAGAGTGTAGAGTCGGTGGGCGGGCTTAACATAATGACGGCACGTCACGGCAGATTTGCGGCGGTTCCGCGTGCTACTCGTAAACAAAGAAGCTGGCGAACGGCGGTCTTTCGAATCGGCTTTGGCCGCGACTCTGGAAGACTTGGAGTTAAGATTTTCTTTGAGAAAAGAACAAAGAACGGCACTGAAGTCATTCTTAAGAAAGGAAGATGTGTTCGGATACGGCGTAAGTTTAATCCATCAACTAGCTCCACTTCACGTTGTTCTGGTTGGTTGTAGCGCTATCCTACTGCGCGCAGAGGGAATTTGAAAGACAGCCGTTCGTCCCGCCCCTCGGATTGAGCCCTGCCAATGGTGTGTTCCCAGACCCAACAGCTTGATGTGGCCCTGGCTTGTCAGGCTAGGGTAGGAGTACGATTAGCGGCTCAAAATATGTTTTTAATGCTATATTGTTACTAAAATTATAATTTTCATACACATCTCTGTCCGTTACATTTTATAAAATGGGTATGTTTAGGTTTGGGAGTAGGGTTATGGGATCTTACATTTATCTATAAAATGATAAAAGGGAAATTATACGGATAACCTAACGATATGAACGATTCGTAAATATTTAACATTAGCTGTAAAAACTTAACAATGCTATGTTTTAAATGTTGCCAATACATCCATATTGTACGTTTCAGCATCTATCCAAATGTACAAAAAAGTATGTTTTATGTCTTTGAAAGTTACGTATTAATTCCTATGTATTAACAATGAGACCAGGCTGCAAGTATAGTGGTCGACAGATTCCAATTAGCCTGGTCCTACCAGACTCTCGTACATTTCATTTGTACATAGAGTCTGTCCACTCTCCATTGACAAGCGTTAACTTCCTTGAAGGCGGGTACTCTCTGTTGAAGTTTAAAACTATTGGATCTGCCCAGAGCCACTCTGGATCTGCATAACCAATCGCTAATGTTTGGTCGTGACGCATGTCATCTCAATCTAGCGCACAACATCAACGTCATTGTTCTCAGCCACTCCCTCTGTTCGCTGATTGGACCGGTTAAAATTTGACTGGAGAAAACCAGAGAATATACCGCAATCCCAGACGGAGTACTGAAGGAAAATGAAAATTGAGTGGAAGAACGTAGGAGGGCGGAGCCAGGCTAGATTCCAATAACCCATTTTTAGATTAATCAGATAATTTTTTAAATCACATATTGTTTAACGTGTTAACATGTTGATTATTTTAATCTGCCTTATATACAAAAGCCATAGAGAAATATTATGAACTCATTCAGTTTTCCACAACATAGGCTATAATTTAAAATATAAGTAATGCAAAAATACACATGGCATTTAGTGTGAGATTCTATGCGATGCTCAACGGTCAGCATGAGCTCATGACTGAAGCCTGTGTAACAGGTTAGCCGTGGTGTATGGCTGGTCAGTGGTGTGGTAACAGTGGACACCGGGAGGTTGGATGTTTGTGGTTCAGCATGTGATAAACCCGTTCAGATCCGAGGCCAAGTGCAGCATTCAGAGCATCAAAGTCTTTAAAGATCTACAGTCACCTCTTAAAACACAAGCTAATGGCCACTTGCGAAACATTTCCTGCCTTAGAACTTTTTACAGTTTTCACACACATTTTCTCTCAGATTTGGTTTGACAACATGCCTCTTCCTAATGCGATGGGCCTCTCTGGCCAGCATGAGAATAAAATTGTATGATATCATTGATACTTATGATTGATATTCCCTCTCATTTCCCTATAATATGATATCATATTAAAGCACTTTCTGAACTCGTTCACTGTTTAATTCAACTTAGCACTCTACCTAACTCTCTCTCTATTTCTACATGACCTCAAACTCTCAAAGGGGCATTTGATGTGTCCCGGTAGTGTTTTGTGAGCTGTGTTGAGTGAGTTGTGTTCTGGCTGGCCATGATGGGAGTCTGAAAACTGGGCTGAACCTCACCGTCCAGCGTTAACACATTCATATATCACTACACACACAGAGCGGGTTACAGGTGACTGCACCTCATAATATAAATCACAAGAGATATAAAAATCATGAAGGGATGAGAGGAAAGAGGGGGGGTAATGTCAGAATGTTACAGGGCCAAAAAGAGGACAAGAGCAGAAGAGAAACTTACTATAAATATATATACTAAATATATATATATATATATATATATATATATATATATATATATATATATATATATATATATATATATATATATATATATATATATATATATATATATATATATATATATAAATTAAATAATGTGAATGTTTTTGTGTGTTTGTGTTGAAGTTGTGAGATGTGAGAACCAATGGGTTTGACTTCATTCATGTAAAATGTTGTGATGTCTTTGCATTTTATATGTGAATGAATATACTGAAAAATATTTAGGCCTATGTTGTTAAAGTTGTCTAAATGCAAATGATTTCTGACAGGAGGTGCGTGACAGAGAAAAGAGGGGCTGGGATTGGATCATTGAAATAACTGCGAGCCGTTGCCCACAAGGCTATTAAATGTGGTTTAATTGTTCTTCTATTTAAGTCTGCACAGACCCATGTATAATGTACTGCGCTCTGTCCCGTATAGCGAGAGACATTTATGAGACACTTCTGAGTGTTACCTATGTCTTGGCATACTATTCCTGACTGAGGTAATGTGTAGCTGGATTGCAAATACATATTCCCACAAACACATTGAACAAAGTCCCTGCAGCTCCAGGCCTGTTAAACCCATCTGGTGCTGCAGTTGTACTGAGTGACCACTGAACTACAGTATATGACTAACAGGAGAATTGACAACCATGAGGTCATGAGGTTATATCGAACATCAGCCAAGACATCTTAGCTTACATTAATAATGTAAGACAAGTTGTCCCAGTGAACAACAGCCCAGCTAGCCGTGACATTACAACTGTCCGGTCCAGAGATGTCATGGTCCAGCCCCCTCCACCGAGACATGGGTGCATTATCTTATTTCTTCTCAACGAAGGTCAATGTCTATCAGATATTTGGTCACGTGGTCAAACGTGGTCACAGTCATGTTTTGTAGTCATTTCACATCTGTTAGTTTTCACAAGGCTTTAGTGTTCATTTAGCCACCTTTTTTTTCTGGAAATGCCCATCCAGTTGCTCATGTGCTAAAGAGCTTTGAGGCTGGACGGTTTCTATTAACTTGAAAAGGGGCTGTAACAGAAAAAGAGATCTGTCACAGGGCCGTGACTTTTATAGGAATGTTTCTTCTTTCCATTTGTCACACCTCAAAGTTCCCAGTTCCTCACTCAAAAGAAGGGAATATTGTGAAAGACGATTGGCTTCAAATTGGAAAAAAGGAAAAGGTAAAAAAAAAAAAAGTTCCTGGACCATAGTTGGGAAATCAGTAAATAAATATTTTGGATTAAAAGTTGGATTAAATATTATATAGTGAAACGGGCCAAGGGGCCATGTTTCTCACAAGCCTGTTGTTTACACATCGTTAAAACGGTCAAAATGGTGAAATAGTAATGTTTCGTAACAGACAAATACAAAAATATGTCCATGTGCACCTCATGAGGCCTCAAGCAGGGCATGCTTCAATGGGAAAACTACACGAGTAGTGCTCTAGACCAGAGGTTTTTAGGTCCCCAGGGGGCTACACTCTTAAAAATAAAGGTGCCAGGAAGAACCAAAAAGGGGTTTTCACGGTGATGCCATAGAAGCACCGTTTTGGGAAAGGTTCTTTAAAGAGCCATTTTTTTCTAACCATTTTATAGTCTAAAAAAGAACCTTTCTACGCTGTAAAGAACCTTTTTTGCAATGGAAGGTTTCTTTGGATATTTAAAGTTCTTCATGGAACCATAAACCCTGGCAAAGAACCTTTATTTTTAAGAGTGTACAAGAGGGGGCCCGCTGGAAATCTTAAAAAAAAAAAGATTATACAAAATGGACTTGCAAATGTCAAAGAAATAAAACAAATAAACAGTTTTTAATACAATAGTTTTTAAACAGTATTATTTTGTTGATAAATTTGTTTAATTTTTCATTTTAAAAAGGGGGGAAATCATGGTGGTATTAATGATATTACTTGTGATGATTTTATTCAAATGAACATACTTAGATTTTAACAGAAGAGCAAATAGAATTAAACAACAGAATTCACCTTTCATTTTTTTCTAATATAGTATAATTGCAAAATATAGTATCAGCATAACAATATCAGCTGGATACATTAAAAAAAAAATCCTAAAACGTAGCGTGGCGCGACGCAAGTGTTTTTTAGCTAGATTTAGCCCGACTCAGTTATCATTTTCTCGTCCCGCGCTGCGTTGTTTAATTAGCTAAAGCATTTGCACCCATGGGGTGTGTTCATGCGCATTAAATAACACTAACTTAAATAGTACTGCGTCATTGACCAACAAAAACCTGGTCTAAAGTCAACGGCACAGCATTTTTGTTTTATTTAAAGCGCGTGTACACTCTGCTTTTTACACACACAGGGATGTGCAGCAGCACACAAACATTTTTAAATATGAAAAATAAAAGGATTCCTCTCTGGAGAAGCGTTCAGTCTTTCCTCTCTGGCTTTTAAAGGGAATGGGATATGAGACTCTGATTGGTTTATTGCACGTTACACCCAGAACACACCTACAGAATAGGGACAAGCTTTTTAGACCATGCGCCTGGCGCCATTTTTCCCATTGTTAAAGTAGCAAAAGTCGATTCAGACACGCCCTAAGTGCACTTGCACCGTGCACTTTAGATCATGCACTTAGATTGTTAAAATAGGGCCCTTAAACTTAACATGAACTTATGTTAAACCGTTAACATCCAGGTTTAAATAAAAAATAAAAAAAAGATTTAAATGTGGTCTCAGATTTTTGGACCTCACTAAATATGTAAAATAAAATGAAATATAAAGAAAAAGAGAAACATAGACAATTGTGGGTAGCTCTAAATGATTTATGAGCAGTCAGTAGTGCACGTTGAGGTAGGTAACCCAACATAGAGCCACTGACCAAACAAAACTTGTTGCTCATGATAGCAGTGAGCACTGGCCCCTCGCCGCTGCCCTTATAAGAAACATATGGAGAATTATGATGATGGGAAAAACAGTGGTGCATTAGCGAGCCATGCTGCAGTGGGGAGGGTGCGGGTTTGTCCAGGTGTGAGTCTCTCTATTTCATAGAGCTCAAGAGACTTTTTAGCGAACAGGCTGATTTGATCCTTGCACGGAAAGCAGAGTACAAGGCTCTGTTGTAGTGCACTCCAAATCCCAGTCCAATACCAATTACATTTCTGAAAAATACAGTTCAGAGGATGGTGAAAAAAAGACAAGTTTTTTTTTACTGAATAAGGGTAAGAAGATTAGGTGGTGCAGACATTCATAAATCCACAGTCAGAGCCACTGACCACTCTATGGGCCAGCTGCAATAGCACTGTTCAAAATTAAACACAAACACATACAACAATAATTATAACTTTAAGGTCTATGTTCATAATGGAGTACTAACATGGATACTGCACATTATACACTGTACAGACTACTATTTTTTTTTTTAATAGTAAATGAAACAGAAGGCACTATTCCACAATTTCAAACAGTAGGATATGATTAATAGTATGTTATTTTGTATTTTTAATCCAGTTTTGTGTAAAAAAAAAATAAAAGTAATGAAATCATACTGGAAAAAGTTGGTCAAGTTAAGAGCATTGCATTTAATACAGTATTCTATGCATCATACTCTATTACTACACATTTTGGCAAATGTCATCCAGGTATTCTATGCAAGATTCGCAAAAGCATTTTAGATTGGAGCATGTATGCAAAGCGCAAAATAAAATTATAAGTCTGGCTTCCTATTTAAAGTGTCCCTATTATGCTTTTTCGAATATTCCCTTTCATGCAGTGTGTAATACAGCTGTCTGTGAATGTAAACGTCCTGCAAAGTTGTAAAGTCTAAAATGCACGATAAATAAACGTATTGTCTCCCAAAATAAAGAATCGACTCTGAACCGCCTAAATGAGTCGTCTGTAATTCAAATCTCACCGCGTAACGGTTCTACATCACTAGAAAAGACATTTGCATAATGTCCGCCTATGTTGCATGTTGTCCACCCACAAACAACTTGACCTGTCCTCATTTTACTGACGACTGCTTTTAAAATCTTCGAGTTCAACGCAGGATTCACAGAACGCTTGCTCTTGAAAGATGGTGTCAGTACTCAGTTTATTTGGACCAGCTCCTCAGAATCACAACCTGTAAGTATGAATAATGTATACTCTACCAGGTGTTCAAAATATGCAATTTTGGGTTTTATATTGTGTAAGTTTCCAGCTAACCGGCTAACTCACGTTATTACTGTCTCACTGAAATACTTCTAAAACTGCCTAAAACTGTCTATTAATGCAGATTGTCTGTCGTTCTTACTACTTTGAGTAAAAATAAAGGATGGAGCACGATTTGTTACGATATACACATGGGTTTGTTGATGGACATTAACTTATTAATGCTGATGGTGAGGTATTGTCCTAATGAGCGTATCATTGAGGAACGTCCTGCTCAAATTGTCCTTGCAATTGAGATTCAGGTTGAATAACTAATTCTTCCGATGTTTCGTCATCTGACTCACACTCAGATCGATATGGTAAAATCATAACTGTCTTTACAGTGTCTACAATCGCTGAGCTTTAGGAAGCCTCCAAAGCTGAAGTTCAGTTATGGTAATGGTCGTTTAGCTTCCGAAAAGCGTTGTAATTGGTAGACCAATCACAACAGACTGGGCCGTCTGGCCAATCAGAGCTGAGTAGCTCGCGGAAAGGAGGGATTTAGAGAGACCGATTCATCCGACGAGTCGTTTGAGAATCATTGAAAAATGTGGTGATGTGCAATGTGTATTATGAGAAAATGAAAGTGTTTTTGACCTTTGATGCACGTAAACCTTTTGTAAGACACTCTAAATCACAATTAGGCGCCTTTAAAATAGCATAATAGGGACACTTTAAGTCTCTACTCTAGATCACACAGCCTTCATGGCAAAAGTGTAAGGAAGAGTGATTTAAATAAGCAATGTTTTTCAGTAGTAAAGAAGAGTTTTTTAATTATTGATGAAAGTGTTTAGCTGTAAAAAACAAAACACACTCAATGACTGTATAAGTCATTCAGCATTCACCATGCTACATCACACAGATTAAATAACACATTTGATTGAAAATAAGCAATTTAAATGAGTATATTAAACACTTCACTGCAGAAAAAAAGGTTTTTCTAAAATCACAAAACCCACATGACTTATCAGCTATTATAAAAAAAAAGCACACAAAAAAATATTGGCGGTTAGTCTTTTGTAGAATTTCTGTTTATTCGTGTTCTTGGCTGTACTTTGGTCTTCCACACGAAAGAATCAAAGGATCTTAATGGCAATGCTCTCGATCTAGTCACAGCAAACCACACACAACATTACAGATGACAATTCTAGGCACTTAAAAGCTCTATGGTCTCACAATAAACAGCCCTATTAAATGTAGGGCACTAAGGCTCCATGTTGTGGTTGCTGATGCTAATTTTAGGGTTTGTGGTCTGTTTCGGGGTCCATTTTTTCCCAGCATTAGATTCAGATCTGTGAGAATGTATCAAATTGTTTTGGTTTTGCTTGTTATAGGTTAGAGATTACGAGCTTTCATTTACACTGACCACAGCAAAGAACCAGTAGGAGAAAGAGAGTGAGTCAGAGTGAGACAATGACCATGTTTACATGCACATCATTTCCTAATTAAGTTGCATACTCTGGTTAAACTGTTCTTCCAAAAACATTTAGAAGCTCCACAGCTACTGAAATATTCCTGAGGAGATGCCAGTCTTCCCATTTATTGTGATACTTAACATTTTGAAGAACAATTTAATAACTCTTAATTCTCATTTATGTCCAAACAGTAGCACAAATACACTATATGTGTATGCCAAAAGTATTGGGACACCCCTCCAAATCATTGAATTCAGGTGTTCCAAACACTTCCACGGCCAAAGGTGAATAAAATCAAGCACTATATGCAGACGCTTCTACAAACATTTGTGAAAGAATGGGTCGCTCTCAGGAGTTCAGTGAACTCAAGCGTGGTACTGTGATAGGTTGCCACCTGTGCAATAAGTCCATTCGTGAAATTTCCTCACCACTAAATATTCCACGGTCAACTGTTAGTGTATTATAACAAAGTGGAAACAATTGGGAATAACAGCAACTCAGCCAAGAAGTGGTAGGCCAAGTAAAATCACAGAGTGGGGTCAGCACATGCTGTGGTGCACAGTGTGCAGAAGTCGCCAACTTTCTGCAGAGTCAAGAGCTACAGACCTCCACACTTCATGTGACCTTCAGATTAGCTCAAGAACAGTGCGTAGAGCTTCATGGAATGGGTTTCCATGGCCGAGCAGCTCATCCAAGCCTTACATCACCAAGTGCAAGGCAAAGTGTCGGATGCAGTGGTGTAAAGCACGCCGCCACTGGACTCTAGAGCAGTGGAGACGTGTTCTCTGGAGTGACCAATCACGCTTCTCTGTCTGGCAATCCGATGGACGAGTCTGGGTCAGGAGAACCGTTCTTGCCTGACTGCATTGTGCCAAGTGTAAAGTTTGGCGAAGGGGGGATTATGATGTGGGGTTGTTTTTCAGGGGTTGGGCTTGGGCCCTTAGTTCCAGTGAAAGGAACTCTTAATGCTTCAGCATACCAAGACATTTTCGACAATTTCATGCTCCCAACTTTGTGGGAACAGTTTGTGGACGGTCCTTTCCTGTACCAACATGACTGCGCACCAGTGCACAAAGCGTCGGTCCATAAAGACACGGATGAGCGAGTTTGGTGTGGAGGAACTTGACTGGCCTGCACAGAGTCCTGACCTCAACCCGATAGAACACCTTTGGGATGAATTAGAGTGGAGATTGTGAGCCAGGCCTTCTCGTCCAACATCAGTGCCTGACCTCACAAATGCACTTCTAGAAGAATGGTCAAAAAATCCTAAACCTTGTGGAAAGCCTTCCCATAAAAGTTGAAGCTGTTTTAGCTGCAAAGGGTGGGCCAACTCTATATTAAACCCTACGGATTAAGAATGGGATGTGATTAAAGTTCATGTGCATGTAAAGGCAGGTGTCCCAAAACTTTAGGCAATATAGTGTATGAACAAGTGTATATATAAATGTAAACATAGTGTGACAACTCACAAAATGTTACAAAAAAATCCTTGCTCCAGAAATATCATACTGAACGATCTTTGTAATCTTCGTCTTTATGTGCTGAATATAAATGAATGTTATTTTGGATATTTTGAATTAGGTATTTATATGATCTCAAAATAAATATTAATACAAGAAAATGTCAGCTGTCACCAAAATATTGATTTAACTTGGTTACTTCTATGAGGTAAATGCTCTTGGATATACATAAGCAACCATATTATTCTGATTCGGATTATTGGAATATTATTGTGCATGCAAAAGCAGTTCCTGGTTATATAAGTGAGAGAAGACAGAAGTATTCCATACATTTTACTTAAACCAGTAATTGGGCCTGTTGACCTGGCCGAAATGTGTGGAGTCCACACTATAGGAATTTAATGGGAAAATCCAGAATAAAAAAAAGAACATTCCAGAAAAAGGCGGGCAGAATTCTTTAAGCATATCTTACCTTCATAATGATTTATTCATTTATTCATTTCATATAATGAAAAGTATTTATTCAATATTTGTAACTCGTTCATACATTCATTTTGGAAATGCTGTAAGCATCTTGTAATTCATTGAAGGTGTACATTTGACCAACTTGTGTATTCCCTTGGAAATGAACCCATGACCTTAGCATCAGTAAAGAAAGCTCCTAACTCAGATCTACTAAAACATGAATACACTAGTTCCATTGCTCTTTCTTTAAAATGCTTTAGTTGCCCTCACTCAATCAGACATACACAGACTAATACACAGTGAGTTTTCTGGAGCAGAATCAAACTAAAGGCATTTCCTTACAGCAGGACTGGGAGCCCATCTGTGAGGTTATTGACGTCCCACAGAGGGATGTTGGAGAAATGTTTCCACTCTGCGGGTTTGCACAGAATCACTCGAGTTTGTATATGTTATTGCAGCTCCAAACAGCAACACTTGATGGCAGTGTAACTCCATGACAACTCGATGATGGCCATGCATCAGCTCCAGAACTGACTGACTGACACACACACACACACACACACACACACACACACACACGCACACGCACACGCACACGCACACGCACACACACACACACGCACACGCACACACGCACCTGTACAAGTGATCTCATGACACTTCTTTTGGAGTGCTCAAACATAGGCTGGCAGAGGGCTCAACTTCCCAGAGGGCAACTGGATACGCAACTGGTTTTTATATTCATGATAATTCATCTATTTAACTATTGATAAATAGCAAGCGGGTGCATTAAGCCACATCTAGGCCATTTCCAATGTCATTTCCTGTCAAATAGAATTACAGCTTCTGACTAAACGGATCAAACTGAGTCACCAAAGACCCCAGAAACAACAGAGGTCTTGCAGATTCACAGAGGCAATATGTTTTTTTGTCAGCAGAATGAGCATACAATCTATTTCTCAATGATGATTACTAATGCTGACAGAGTTTGAATAATCCAACATGGTTGGCATCCATGGCAACAATCTGGAGGGGGTACTACAAAATTAAAAAGTCTAATTTCCTGTGCCTAGGTCTTATATTGTCTTGGCCTGAAGCTGATTTTCTATGAGAATGGCCCCTCAGTATTTGGTATGCAGTGTAACAATGATACACACCCCTGTGAAAAAGAAGTAGACCAACACTTTAACATATCCTTTTACTAATTTACATATTAGCGCTTATTATTGAAATAATATATTCTGAAATAATACTTAAGTATTATTGCGTCGTCTGTCAATGACGTCATATCCGCACTACCCTTAAAGGGGTCATATAATGACATTTTTGTACAAGTTAATATGATTCTTTAGTGTCTAAATGAAAAGTTTGTAATATACTTTAATTAAAAATTCTCATTAGTATTGTAAGAAAACACTCATTTTACCTGGTCAAAACCAGCTTAGTTTTCAGCAAGTCATTTCAGTGTATGTGACTTTAAATGATAATGAGCTTTGCTCACCCCGCCCCCTCTGCTCTGTGGGGCGTTCGGTTCGACCCGACCAACAACACAACACACGTGGAGTGTTGCCTTGACAACATTTGAGGGTATATTTTCGAGAAATAATGGCAACGGGAGTCTCTGAGGACACATCTGAGCAACCTTATCATTTTGAACCTGAGTCCGACCAGGAACAGATGACGAACGTTTCTGAATGGTTGGTTAACATCATGTCACTTTGATCTATCTTTGTACTGGCAGAGTAGCATAGTCGCTATGTGTTTACTAATGTGTTAGTTCATTGACAGATTGATGTTATGTTATAAGATTTTTTTTTTTACATTACTTCTTAATCAGTAACAGACACCGTTATAAACCATGTACAAAAGTAAGCTTAGTGTAGTGTTACCACGTTAACTTTATCACCCGAGTAACTTAACGCGTTGTTCATTATAAACGTGGGATTATGAATTATATTGAGAACGTCATACACAGAAAGCATGCCGTAATGTAACTTACCCTGTAAACTTTAGCCTCATTCATCGTGAAGCGTGCAAGCGATTTGCAAAGATTAATATAAAGGTTAATAAAACGTTACACTCACATCTTCCTGAGGTGCAGCAGGAACACGATCCTTTTTTCAAGAGCAGCTTATTAGCAAAACCTGCTTTATACTGACGCTCGTTTATAAAGCAGTCTGCTGAGAAATGATTCGCGCAAACATTGACGTTGATCGGGGGGAATATTCCCTTCAAAACTCAGCAGCCACTGGGTCTTCAGCGGTTCGGATTTAGGAACATCAAAATGACTGCTGTGTTCGTTATTACACCCAACAACACAACACCACAATCACTTAGACGCCATTCTGCTCCAGCGTATCAACAATGGCGGACTGATGACAGTTCGCTCAGGGCGGGTCTGTGTTGAAACGCTGCTGTCAATCAACAATCTTAGGAGGGGCGTTCACCGTGTAACGTCACACGATCAGACGGCTCGATTTGAGACAGGGGAAAATATATAAGGAGATTAAAAAAAAACACTGGATGTATTTTTAATCATTATAGGATGGTTGTGTACAGGCACTGCCAACACACATTTCCGTATAATCAACTTGTAAAAGTGCATGTACCATTCTATGACCCCTTTAATATCCGTAGAAACCATGGAAACACCAAAGATGCTTTAATATACAGGGAGTGCAGAATTATTAGGCACGTTGATTTTCTGATCATATTTTTTTTCCAGGCACATTTGACCAATTCCAAACCACAGTAATCCTAATAACTACTATTGATTTAGTATTTAATAATGTATAAGTGATATATAATTGTTCATGAAGGCTGGAAATGAAAATCACCTATATACTTCAGTTAGGTAAAGAATCATAAAAAATGACCCCCACTAAATAAGAATCATAAGCTGAAGTGTTGTAAAATACATGAAGAAGGTTTTTTTATAGGCTTTATGGACAGATAGGTTGAGAGTGACTCTTGAAGGACCAGCACCACATCCTCTTGCACCACTGTTTGAAGAATTCATCTTCCAGAATCTGGCAGTACGTTTTGGGAGTTCATTTTAGTCCATCCTGAAGTCCGTTTTGCAGAGATGGACTAAAAATGAACTCCCAAAACGTATTTTACAACACTTCAGCTTATGATTCTTATTTAGTGGGGGTCATTTTTTAGGATTCTTTACCTAACTGAAGTCTCTGAGATCCTGACACCTTGCACTTCTGGAGACTCCAGGTAGGTTGCAGCTCTGGAAAACGGTGGCGCTGGAGACTAAAGGGTTCCTGATGGTTTCACCCTTAATTCTTCACCTTAATTCTTAATTCTTTTGCGGTTAATAGGTGTCTTTTCTCCGCCACATGTTTTTGTCTGACCCTGCTGACCCAACGAGCATTTCACTGTCCAATGGTCACGCCTTAACTGCAATGTCTAGTATTGCATTAGTATTGCATCCTTCTCATGGGCATTTAATACTTTTTGACTTTTCAGTCTGAGTTAAATCTCTTTTTTGGCTCAATTTATCTGTAAAAGAAAACATGCCTAATAATTCTGCACACCTGAATATAAGGTGATTTTCATTTCCAGCCTTCATGAACAATTATATATCACTTATACATTATTAAATACTAAATCAATAGTAGTTATTAGGATTACTGTGGTTTGGAATTGGTCAAATGTGCCTGGAAAAAAAATATGATCAGAAAATCAACGTGCCTAATAATTCTGCACTCCCTGTAGTATGTATTTAGTATTTACACAATCAAACGTGTTTAGCATGATTGTTTTAAGCATGTAAAACAGCACTGCATTCCCCACATACGCAATGAAAAGAGCGAAAGCAGCGACTGCAGCATAAGCAGAATAAAAGCTCCCATGATTCCACGCTCATTCACAGCGTCATCAAGATACACCTTTGGTTTGAATAAGCGACCTCAAGTGGCGAAACTTACACACCGGGCCTTTAACTGCTGTTTCTCACCGCTGTCATTTTTGTTGTGTGTATATTTTGTTATTGAGAGGAAAGTGTGCAGCACATATTCAACTTCATCTGACTGCTGCAGATTCATTTCGGAGTTGATAATTTTGATTTCCATGATCTACATATGTGCATTTTAAGATGTTCTGAACGCCAAATATTTACATGATATTTATACTAATTTTAACCATTTTCATAGACATGTTGATTTACTGAAGGCTACCAGGAAAGCTAGGTAACAAAATTTATTAAACGAATTCACAATATGCACACATTCACTAATCTTATGCCCAATACAGGCTGAAAAAAGCTGAGCTTTTTTATTTACTGAATGCTACAAATGGAATTATATTAATTTACAATATGCACATTCATTACTATTAATCTTATGTCTTTACATCTGAGGCGTTTAAAGACCCCATTTGTCCATTGACTCCGTCGCGCTGTACCGTATAGACCCGAGGAGAAGCTCGTAGGCCATCTTTTACTGTCTATGAGGCAATCGGGGGGACGTGGAGGCATAAACGCCGATAGAGATGTCGCAAATCCTACTTCATTCATCAAAAGTTGCTCCTCTCTGTCTCTACAAGATTCGGTGATTCAGATTTTACGTTGCACAACTACTAGAAGACTTGCCACTGTCAGACAGGTTGCTCACGTCACATCTATGTCGTCAAGCTCAGTCTGAGGCTGCTCAGTACTTTAGCTCAGCCATCAGGAAGTGAGTGCTTCAATTTTCCCCGTCGAAGCCTATGGGGTCGCTGTGTCCATTTCTTTTACTCTCTATGCTTTTAAAGTGCGCTCTGCTCAACAACGCCGCGGATTGAAGAACACGCTGATTAAAAGATGGGCCGAAGCCGAAGCCTCCCGCCAGTTTCATATGTTATAGAGGTTAATCACACATTTTTTAGGGGGCTGGACAGAAGTCTGAAGCCCCCTAAAAAGGGCCTAATGACGCCCATGTCATTTATTCACCCATTCACCCAATTAATTTATTGGGTGAATAAATGATGATACTGTGACGAGCAGGGCGAGCGAGAGCCGTGAGAGTGTGATGCAAGGCCGGTGAGTGGTTTGATGATGAGCGCCGGTCTCGGATCATAAAAGGAGGAGCGACGGCAGAGAAGGACGAGAGAGGACCAGGCCTGGAGTTAACATTGTGTTTTGTTTGTTTTGTTATGTGTGTGCGCGGCAGTCGTCCGTGAGGGGCTGCCGCTTTTACTTTCAGTTTATTTATTTATTTGATTGATGAAGTCTTTTAAACGCTCACCGGTTCCCTCCTCCTTTATATCTACAAACCCAAACAGATACAATGTTCATTTTTTTTAGATCCAGAGTGTTCTGTAACAACATTAACTACAGAGACACAATACAATAGATGTCATCATTGTTATGGTGTAAGATTACAGAATCGTGATATTTTCTATCGCTCTCTCACACACAACATCTGCAGTTATACATAAGCAATAGGGTTGTAAATCCTAACTCTCTCCTGTGAAACAAGATCCGTTCTTTGTTTGGCCCTTCAAAACAATCTCGTCCTCCCATGTAACCCCTGTTAAACTAAATCCAGAAGTCCAACTATTGCTTAGAGGCTAAACCTGAAGTGCTCTACCAATAGCAAAACTCATCAACACGTCTGTTTGAGTTCTATATCTTTTAGGGTACGTTTCTGATCTAAAATCAGTTTCCATACTCGCCATAGTAAAGGATCCTGATCCTAAATCAGTATCATTTCATGTGTTTGGCCTCCAGCCCTGATCACAGAACCAGATCTCAGCTATAAATACGGTCCTCTGCACTGTATATCTACTAGAAGGCTAAATATATGACTTTTGATGAACACTTTGGAAGCCGAGTGTTTGTAATGGAGGGCCACTGTGACACCTTAATTAATATTTTGAGATGGTAAGTACAGTATTGAGCATCCCGCAACCTTAGTGTGGGATTGTTTTTGGCTCGCGTAGTTAAATAAAGCCACCCCTGCTTTTAAGTTAGCCTTCAGACCAACAGCCCACAAGAGCTCTGGAAATAGACGCATTTAAAAGCATTTGGAGGCTGTCAGATGAGGCCAAAGTCAAAGATCACTTGTAGGCTTGTCATGGTGTCCAGCACTCCCAAAGGAAAGGGAAGACTAATGTTTCTGTTAGCATGGCTTCCGCTGATGGTCTCCAGACTGGAAGATCACGGTTGATGCTCACGGGGTTTGTCTATATCAACGAGGCCCTTGACAGGGAACCCATTGTCATATTGGAGAACTGTTTTGGAGATCATAATGATTGCATTGAAGTGTGCGTTACACTGTGAAATCTTAGGAACACTTTGTTTGAGATCCAAAGAGACAGGTGGCCAAAATACGTATTATCATCATGTGTGTTTTTATGTGTCAAGGTATGTTTGTTTGTCTGTGTGACTGGACCTCTTACTTTTAAGGAGTGTTATGAAGCTTTGGATAGACTTAAAAGTAGAAACCTAGACAGAAAGTGCTTTAAAGTCCGATCAAATTCATTAAACTCTTCTGCTTAACAGACTCTTAAAAAACCAAACATTGACAGATTGCATATGCAGACACGGACAGACATGATGCTGGTGTTTTCATAGCTGCAGAATCCATGTGTGTGCTTGTCACCAAGATGAATGGCCTATTCAGAGCGTTCATGTGTTCAGCCGGGTACTGTGCCTGCACCTCAGCACATGTGTTTCCATGTGTGAGATGTAGCAGTGATTGTTGTGGAGGTTTTAAAGATTTTATCTTGGAATCTTTTGTATTGATTGTTGTAGGGTAGGGGGATAAGGAACACACAATGGTTGCACTTTACAGTACGTGCGCTTACGTGTATTAATCTAAAAAAGTATTTAAAATAATGTAAGTACATGGGTTAAGGTTAGGATTAGGGGTAGGTTCAGCGTTAGTACCTAGTTATTACCCAGTTATTGCAAGTACACAGTATGTACACGGGGAACAGTACTGTAAAATAAAGTGCTACCCACACAATTACTGCTGAAGCTTCTTAAAAAAAATACAAGTTTTAAAGCATTTTGTAATGTTAATGAAGGTAAAATATTGCAGAATGAGAATTTAGAACGTGATAGAACATGTATATTCCATGCGAGTTAAGACTTTTAAGACTTTTAATTAATGCACACAATAAATACTAACTTAGTGCAATGTAATGATTGGCACAAGCCAATCCAAGAACCTTTAGAGGCACTTAATGCACAGGATAGTTCACCCAAAAATGAAAATTTGATACCCTCACGGAATCCAAGATATATAGGTGATTTTGTTTGTGCGAGAAACTGAACAGTCTTTATATATTTTTTACCTCTAATACACCACTATGTCGAACAGCCTTGAGCACGCGATCACTTCCGGTGCGTGAGGTCTGTACACTTAAACTACGCCAGATTGTGTACAGACCTCACTCACCTGTTGGCTCGCTCAAGGCTGGTGGACATAGTGGTGTATAAGGGGTAAAAAAGTATATAAATACTGTTCGGTTTCTCAAACCGATCGGTTTGTGTCTTAAGACATCACTGTGTCGTCACGAGCTGCAGGGTTTAATATGGATTTGTCTGTGCATGTTTTTGTTTACAGTTTTTTTTTACTCTCATAGATTTTGTTACTATTCACATGCATTATACGACTGACAGGAGTTCAAAATCTTCATTTGTGTTCTACTGGAGAAACAAAGTCACCTATATCTTGGATGCCCTGGGGGTAAGCAGTTAAACATCAAATTGTCATTTTTGGGTGAACTATCCCTTTAAGAAACCACTTCAGAAATTGACTTTGAGCCTTTGTCTGCATATTCAACAATGTGGATTTTTAATAAAAACTGAATGATTGACTTTTTCTAGGTGCTCTCTGCACTTGTCAATCACACAAACAGACTCTAACTCTCATGCTCACGGTCAACTTTAAGGGACGTCTTAAAACAACTTTATGTTTTTTGCATAACTCAACTTCATTCACTTAATATGTATACTAACTTGCACTGGTTTACCATAATATTTTCTATGGACTGAAAAGAGCGTTGCCATAATGTTTGTATTCAGTTTTCAACATTAATATTTAAAGTCTGATCTTAACAAAAACACTAGATCATCTTTGTTTCTCTATCCTCAGGAACTCTTGCTTTGAGAGAAGATAATATAATTCTTCTGCAATTAACTTGTTGTATTGGCGTCTGACCTGCAATCTGAGTCCAAAATGAATAGTCTGCCAGTTCCAAATGCAGATAAAAACTTGGCTTTGGAGAGTGAATAAAAAAGTTGGGCAGTAACTTTATTTATTATATATAATTTTAATTGAAGGCATTTTAAAATGTAGTCATTGGGGTTCCTAGTGTGTGCCAGTTTGTTCCCTTGATTGATAAATAATTCTGTTGACATGTTGTTCAAGTAATTATCTCATTTAGTCTGTGTATTTATACTCCCTGTTTTGTTCAGTTCTTTGTCCTCTATGTAAAGTGGTTGTTTTCCGAGTTTCCCCTGCTTGCTTCCTAAGTATTTGGTATGGAGTTCTCCTTCATCTTGCGCTTTTTTGATACAGCCACCTGTGACAACTATCCCTTTAAATTTGAATAGAAACCATAGCTTTAAGAACAGGTTTCCTCTCCAGGTTTCAAATTTTAGACTGTCATGACAAGAACACAACACACTTCTGAATAGATGGATTATTGCATTCCAGTCACATGAACTCACTGTGTAAAGTTCACTGGACTGGATCTGATCCCAGATCAGATTCTGACCCTGTGCTTCAGGGGAGCAGCAGACCCAGGGCCTGAACACAAACACCCTGATGGGTGGGTCTTGTTTTCACTGGCCCGCTGTAGGACTGAACCACAATTCAGAACAACACAAAACACCTGCAAAGCTGCAAGACCCAGTTGGCATGACAACCAAGCAGCCCCAATTCTGGCGGTAATTATGAAACCGTTAAAACGAATCTGAGCAATTTTCCTCTATTTTTGTTAAATATCAAGTATCAAAGATTGTTAATATCCAGGAAAGTGTTTTCACTGGAGTCTCTGTTCTTCACACAAACACACACTTTACACAGAGATGCAGTGCCAGCAATGATTGAATTCCTTCTTTGTTAATTATAGGGCTGTTTTACGGCTCTCTAAATATATCCTAGGGTTGCCGACCGTTCTGTATAAATCATAATCAGAGAATCCAAGTTAGTGTTTAATAGAAAGTTGTAATGGAATATCAGCTATTTTATTTTGATAATATGAATGAAATACAATTGTAATGTAAATGTAAATTGTTCATATCGCATGTCATTGAATGTTGTTGTTGTTATTATGTGATTCCATGGTCTGTTTTATCATATTTAATTTGCAGAAGTGGCCTCTCGTCTTTTTAATCAAACCAAGGATATTTGGAGACAAGGTTATAAACTTTTGTTTATACCCAGAAATGACACACCATATGGTACACTAATATTTGAGTGTCCCTCATACAGCATATTTTCTTATAAAGAACCAAGACTGTCACTTATTTTCCTTTGCTGAAGTTGCCAACCCTAATTCTACTACTTTGGAGGTCACATCCATTTCCTTCAACATGAAATAGTTGAAATAGACAAAACTCTCTCCACTTCTGGGACACTGTTGAATTAGCTCTATTTTACACCACTAAAACTCTTTCATCTAGAGCCAGTTCCTTTGAAAATAATATGCTAATATTACTATAAACAGGCATGATTTATAAAGTTACATTTGATCTAAGATGCGTATGTGATTCAGAAAAATGAACTAATGTTATTAATAAGGGGGAGATCTGAACACATTCAGCTGTGCACAATTTCAAGATCATTTGCGATTTATAGATTTCACATCATTTATCTATCATAGACCGTATGCAAAAATTTAAGTTTTAAAGGTGTGTGAATTTTAGCCGCATTAGTGAGGTTGCGAATTGCAATCACTCACCACTCACCCCTCACTTTCGAAGCACATAGAGAAGCTACGGTGGCTGACACATGACAGAAAATGTTGTTATCTGAGACAGCAGGGAGTAGCTAGCGCTCTGTAGAGAAGTTTGTCCGTTTAGGGCTACTGTAGAAACATGACGGTGCAAAATGGCGACTTCACTGTAAAGGGACCCGTGATGTAGATAGAACTGGCTCATTCTAAGGTAATAAAAACGTAACAGTTCATTATATAAGGTCTTTATACGCCACTGAAAACATAGTTATGTACATTATATTGCATAGAGCCTCTAAATTAATAAATACTACACACTGCACCTTTAAAACTTCAAATTACATCTTCTGTAGTTATTAGTTGTGATTATACTTGTAGGTGAGGACAAATTTCTTTAAAAGGGCTGTAAAAGATGGGCTTTTATCAAGCTAAAACATTTAAACTTGCTCAATGGTCAATAAGGGGACAAATTAAGTTTGTTTTAATCATTTGAAATGTTGAAATCAAATGATGCAAACTAACTAGTAACACATGTAAGGGAATTACAGTTAATATAAAGAGACCAATATGCTCAATGAAGACCAGGAGTCAAAGTTGAAGTTCAATCAGTTGACAAAGTGTTTCCTGAAAACAAATTTCTCCACACTTCTATAGGCTGTAGAAATATGAGTAAGAGGATCCAGCCTCAAACTAACTTACAGTACTTCTAGCCAGATGGGTGATCAGTTTACATCATTTCTACAGGTTTGGATATAATTGTACAGATAGCAGCATCCGAACATGGTATTCTGTTCCTTACGCAAATTAGGTCATTTAAAGACATTATCTTTGACACACTTTGTTCTATACGTAAGAATCTTTGGTATAAGGGTCACAGGTGAATCATAAATTCCGAAAGGGCCGCTGTTAAACTCTCCTGGAGACAATTCCTCTAAAAATAATAAACAACCCCTGCAAGCACAATTAGATAAAACATAGGAGATGTCTTTTCCATTCAAGGCTAAGTCTTTGTCAGGATTTCACTGGAACAGAACATGAAAATATCCACACAGAGCACTGATACAACCTGCTACTCATGAGTCACTATCATTGTGCTGTAAATCCTAAAAGAATTACACATGCATATGTGTTAGTGGATACACATGTAATGCGACCTAAGACACAGTTTTCTTTTACATGTCTCAAGAAGCTATCATGAGAAGAGCAGAATAAAGTTCAAACTGACAATTCTCTTTCCACACAATTTGAGCATATTAATTAATTACAAAACAAGACATATTTATTCTCTGGAAGCCGGGCTAAACGAGTCAACACTGTTACTGCATTCCTGACATGGTTCAGACCCTCAGTCATCTCTCAGATACCAAATACAGACATTTCCTGCAACATAAATAGGCCTACCAGAATAGATACACTGGTTTTAAGAAAACTAGGATTTCCCATTCATTAAAGAAAAGTATTGTACACCCACCCCCTTCACACAAAACAAGACACCTCAAATCCATTGCTAATATTTACTGATTGTCATTGTGTTGCTGTTTTCCCACCAAAATGATGTCACATCCATGTCATTAAAGGGGTCATGAATTGAGAAATCAACTTTCCCTTGTTCTGAAAACGTCATTGTAAGTCAAAGAAAAGCTTTTATTGACAGCTGGCTCATCAAACAAGAGATCTGCGAATTTCCCAGTGACGTCAGAGAGCAACGAAACGGCGCCTTAACAAAAGAAGAATAACGCCTAATTCTGTAGCACCGCCCACCGATTTGCGCATGACGTAACATAAATAACATAGGCCTACATGGAGCTAAACCGGATCGTACCACTAAAAGCCAGTTCATGACCCCTTTAAGGATATGGCGTTGGTTAGATGAATATTACAAATGACTAATCACTCATGGTATGGCAGCAAAGTTCCTTGATTATTACGCAGGAATGAGAGTATAGTTCCTAGCCATATTGGCCAAGAAAATTGAAACTTTTCATCGTCTGTCAGTCTTAGTACACGATGTAACAACAGAAGAGTCAAGCATTAAATGGGAAAAATATAGAAACTCTGGTCATTTTTGAGCGAAATGCTAACGGTCTAATCAGATTCAATGATCTATGCTAAGCTATGCTAAAAGTGCTACCGCCAGATCCGGAGATCGGCTGAATGGATTCAAAAACAGTAAAACTCACCTTTTTACCTCTAGGGGAGTTGGAAAATGAGCCTATTTTTTAAAAAAGTGTAGTGTTCCTTTAAGGACGTATGAAACCACTGTAACTGATTATCAGTTAGTTAACAATAGTCTATTCCTAAGAATATTGCTTGAGACATTTTGATTAGAGAAGGGGAAAAAATATTTCTATTTCTTCTTATAAAAAGGTTGACGGAGACACAAAACTGCACAAATCAGCAGTCTCACAGTTAGCCACAAAAAACATTCACACCTCTCTGTTAGTGTCAGAGGTGAACGGGTGAGGAAAAAGAGAAATTAAGTTAAAGGGGAATCAGAGGCAAATGTAATAATAAAAGTTCTTCAAACTCAAATATGACAATACGTGATCAAATTCAGTAGTTAATGACATAAGTAATCAAAAGTAAGTGCACAGTTTACCCTGTAGAGGGCGCGCATGAGCCAACAGAATCACAAGAGGATGGTCAGCGCAGCAGGTTCAGCGCTCAGGGCAATCGGAAATAACAGAGTAAACATTCCCAATAGTAAGTATGTGCTCAGAGGAAGTTCAGAAGAATTTCTAGCAATCTACTATGATCCATTTATAGCCCTGCATCACAGCCGACTTCTGGGTTATGTTTGTGTTGTGTATGTTTTTGTGGCACAGAAATAGCCATGAGTCAGGACTGAAGCCTGCCTGATGGATCTCAGAGCATTCCATAGAAGTGGGGAGATGATTATGTATGCAACAAATGATGACATCGTCTCAAAATAGTATGTGCACTCATATGGTGAAGAGCTTGTATTTAACTGGAATGCATTCTTCAATGTGTGTGATTCATTGACATTGAGCACATCAGACAGCGGTTCATCCATAAAATATGATTAATTAGCGGTTCATAAATCATTAGTGGTGACTTTTTAAGTCATAATCTTTCCTAACACAGTAGTTAGTTGTTATGACAACATTTCTGAAAAATCCATTAGAAGAAATGCAAAATTAGTCATGCCCATAAGATGCTCATGAGTAAATACTAGGTCAGGGGTCGTCAACATTTGTCAGAGCAAGGACCCCTTAAATCTGTTTCGTCAAAAAACTATTTGTGATCAAACATTAATTGACGGACCCCCTGCAGTACCCCTGAAGACCTTTGTTGTTGGTGATATCAACAGACGTAGGCCCTGTCCCAAATGGACTTACAATGGCTGCCGCATGCATGTGTCTCTTAAGTCCATGAGACCATAGGTCCCATTTGTCATTTTAGGATTCAGGGGGTGCTCGCGAGTGCCCCCTTTGCGGTCGATATGCACCATTGACGCCCACTTTTGCTGAGCCTGCACTGGTGCAAGCTCCGCAGCAGACTTCTTCCCGGCAGTTAAAGCAGTGTTACATCATGACAGTGCAGACTCGTAGGAAGACCGCAATTGACCTATCGGTAAGCCCCTCCCATCGAACGCTGATGAGCCAATGGGAGTTGAGTATCAGTTGCGCTGGGACCGGAACTCGGACATCTTTAGGTTTCAGTGCCATAGAGAAACATTGGACAATCCGAAGCTCTCATCGGTTTGATGGTGTTTATGCTACAAAAATGGTAAACGTCGTGCCTGAGGTACTGCAACACTGATTCCAGGTGTCCTGAGAGGATTTTCTGTTTGTCATACTCTCACTAAATTATTATTAAAGTTAGTAATTCCCTGCTAATGTACAAACCGACTAAGTTAACTATAACTAACTGTTCTCATGCAACGGTGTAGGTCAGAAACACGAAGGTCTACATTTCAGTGCATTTCTCCATAATAAAACTGCTGATTAAATGTGAATTTATGTAATCTTACCCTGCGGTACATGAACAGTGTTGATCCTGGATGTTATCATCTGCGATCGTAACAAGAGGCTTCTCCCGTTTGCATTGAGATCTGTAAACCATCGCTTCCAAATTAATCTCTCACCATATGTATTTTATTTCTGTGAGTTTAGATATGTTTAAAGGTCTGCATTATCTGTCTTATAAGGAGGACTCTTATTTTGACAGGTATTATAGTCTACGGGACGGGTAGTGACAGGGAGAGCTTGCACGCAGTTTATCGGAGTTGTTTTGCAGATACAAAGTTCACCAGTTATTCACTGGACCCCCGAAAAGGCATAAGGTTTGTGTATATGTCTGTTTACTGTGAGTGTTTTTGTGTAATTTGCTGTGTATGTTAATGGTAATGCCACGGAGAGAGGGCTAGAGAGAGTTTGTGAATGAGATGTTAAGGCGCACTTATGCTTTGTTTGTTCAGCTCTTACGATGATTTTTTGAGTGAAAAACGATGTAATAAACTTCATAAACCATCAGTAAAGTTTGGCCATCATTCGGACCGGGTATACGTTACATTCTGTGTCCAAAAACATCTTGGGATAAGGTTTTCACACGGACAGCTGTACATTGTAAGATATAGCACCTCCGTTTGTTTGTCAGAGTTAGCAACAGTAACTAAGGGGGGCGGGGCTTACCGATAGGTCAATTGTTTAGGGTACCATTTGTGACAGGGCAATAGTCAATGGGCAGCTATCCACACTCAAAAAGTAAAACTCATTGGGGAAAAAAAACTCAATTTAATTGAGCTAGTCCAACTCAATTTGGGCCAATGTAATTGAGTTGATCCAACTCAATTTGGGCCAATGCAATTGAGTTGATCAAACTCAATTTGGGCCAGTGTAATTAATGTAATTGAGTTGATCCAACTCAATTTGGGCCAATGTAATTGAGTTGATCCAACTCAATTTGGGCCAATGTAATTGAGTTGATCCAACTCAATTTGGGCCAATGTAATTGAGATGATCTAACTCAATTTGGGCCAATGTAATTGAGTTGATCCAACTCAATTTGGGCCAATGTAATTGAGTTGATCCAACTCAATTTGGGCCAATGTAATTGAGTTGATCCAACTCAATTTGGGCCAATGTAATTGAGTTGATCCAACTCAATTTGGGCCAATGTAATTAATGTAATTGAGTTGATCCAACTCAATTTGGGCCAATGTAATTGAGTTGATCCAACTCAATTTGGGCCAATGTAATTGAGATGATCTAACTCAATTTGGGCCAATGTAATTGAGTTGATCCAACTCAATTTGGGCCAATGTAATTGAGTTGATCCAACTCAATTTGGGCCAATGTAATTAATGTAATTGAGTTGATCCAACTCAATTTGGGCCAATGTAATTGAGTTGATCCAACTCAATTTGGGCCAATGTATTGAGTTGATCCAACTCAATTTGGGCCAATGTAATTAAGTTGATCCAACTCAATTTGGGCCAATGTAATTGAGTTGATCCAACTCAATTTGGGCCAATGTAATTGAGTTGATCCAACTCAATTTGGGCCAATGTAATTGAGTTGATCCAACTCATATTTTGGCCAATATAATTGAGTTGATCCAACTCAATTTGGGCCAATGTAATTGAGTTGATCCAACTCAATTTGGGCCAATGTAATTGAGTTGATCCAACTCATATTTTGGCCAATATAATTGAGTTGATCCAACTCAATTTGGGCCAATGTAATTGAGTTGATCCAACTCAATTTGGGCCAATGTAATTGAGATGATCCAACTCAATTTGGGCCAATGTAATTGAGATGATCCAACTCATTTTTGGCCAATGTAATTGAGTTGATCCAACTCCGTTTGTTTGTCCGAGTTAGCAACAGTAACTAAGGGGGGCGGGGCTTACAGGTCAATTGTTTAGGGTACCATTTGTGACAGGGCAATAGTCAATGGGCAGCTATCCACACTCAAAAAGTAAAACTCTTTGGGAAAAAAAACTCAATTTAATTGAGCTAGTCCAACTCAATTTGGGCCAATGTAATTGAGTTGATCCAACTTGAGTTGATCCAATTCAAGTAAGTAAGTAAGTAAGTAAGTAAGTAAGTAAGTAAGTAATTGAGTTGATCCAACTCAATTTGGGCCGATGTAATTACTGTAATTGAGTTGATCCAACTCAATTTGGGCCAATGTAATTGAGTTGATCAAATTCAATTTGGGCCAATGTAATTAATGTAATTGAGTTGATCCAACTCAATTTGGGCCAATGTAATTGAGTTGATCCAACTCAATTTGGGCCAATTTGGGCCAATGTAATTGAGTTGATCCAACTCATTTTTGGCCAATGTAATTGTATACAGTATTAGGTTGATTGAACACAAATTAAGTGACAAATTAGCTCATTTTAAAAATCATTGTTGAGTGCATGCACAGAATTTGCTCCTCTTTCCTAATTCTAACTAAATTGAGTTGATCAAACTTATGTTAGACTCTTTAAATATAAATATGTATCACTCCTTATTAGATATTTTTAAGTAAAGTGAACAGAATTTAAATGTAGTAAATTAATTTATTTGAGGGCACATTGACTCACAAATGTTTGCAATATTGTTTTTCATGGAAAATTGCAATATTTATTATAAAATATTTATCCATACACATAATTTTTTAACAATTCATTTGCTGGATGAACCTGTCACTCAATGACTCAAATCATTTTAACACAAAAACAATCAAAAAAACAATCTAATCAATTCATGATGGACAAAACCAAGTCCAGCCCTGCATTTTGTCTTGTTCAAGAATTTGTTTCACTACATCACAATAGGGAAAAAAAGACTATCACAAATTCTGTTTCATGCCGACTTGAAATGAAGTCAGTAAGTACCAGTCCAGAGTAGAACAGCAGACGACTCTAATTGCGGTTCATTAGAAGCCTAGACACACAGCAGCTCATTAGTGCCACATACCTGCTCTTGCAGATCTGACTGGATGTGTGAAGAAGCTTTAAGGTGTTTCACAGAGCAGACACCTAAAGAACAGCAGATTAAATATAAATACAGAGGAGCCCTGGACATTCTTGTGAGAAGATGTCATCATAAGGTCACACATAAAAAAAAAAAAAACAAGGCCACCTTAGACCAATCACAGTTTTTATAACAATGAGTCAATTAGGGCCAATGTGAACACATGACGAATATCTCTGAATACTTATGGTATAAAACCATGATTGCACCCCTGAAAAAAACGGAGACTTCAACAGTGGATATACAATACTGTAACAAAAAATGTAATATATAAGTTATGTAAGAGTGGTCAAAGTCTGCACCACACGTTATTTTCTCCAGACAAGTAAAGCCCCGATAATTTTATGAATCCAGTAAAGAGCTTTGCATTTGTGGAAGCTGTAAACGGTCTCAGGAGGTTTAGCTCACAGATATAAGATGGAAGAAAGCTTGGAAACTGAAGCTTAATTTCATCTCAGGAGTTAACAGGCAGAGCTGCTCTCTGGACTTCAGAGTCCTCACAAAAATGCACTTTGTAAAGTTTAAAAGCCAATTCCTTTTTTTTTTTTTTTTTGTACACTTCTGGGAACAAGGACAACAAATGCCAAAACAGCATTACTGGAAAGTTCAGCACTTCCTACGCGCCACATGGTTCAGGTAAGAACACTGATTGCTTATCAGTGCAGCGCTATGTTCAAAGACACACATTAACATTCATGATTATTTTAATATATGATGCAGAGTACACACATAACATATTCCTGATCTTTGTTCTGATACACGTGTGATGATTTGACTTGATGCTGCAAACATGGCACTTCCACCTTGAGTAGAAGAGATTTCATGTGATTTTAAAGCCTATATGCTGGTTAAAATGTAAAGTGCACAGTTGCACTGGCATCCACATTTCCTCCATCTGCACTCAGGCAACCCCAGACCATTTCTCTGATCAAACATCCTATCTCTCTTTCACTCATTGCACCATCACGGCTCTCAGTCTGACGCATCTCTTGCTGCTCTCAGCCTTGAGACTGAATAGAATCATTCTGCTCTGCTGTTTCTTTCATCCAGAAGAGGAGGATCGCTCCGGAAGATCAGATAATGAGCCTGCTTTTCTTCATTCATTCATCTGACTTCACTTTATCTATCAGTAAACACCCAAAATAATATTGAAAAGACATTTCAAGGACATCCAATTATGGGATGCCACTTTTTGACGTACGTTAATACATTATATAATGTTATACCTAGCTATTTTAGCTGTTTGAATGTGTCTTTCCTGTATAATGAAAACCATTGGGCCCTATTTTAACGATCAGAGCGCATGGTCTGAAGCACATGGCGCAGGTTCACTTAGGGTGTGTCCAAATCCACGTTTGCTAGTTTAACGACGGAAAAAGCAGTCGGCGTGCCAGGCGTATGGTCCAAAAGGGTTGTACCAGGTCTCTTAATAAGTCATGGGTGTGTTTTGGGCATAACGTGCAATAAAGCAGTCAGAGTCTCACCTCCCATTCCTTTTAAAAGCCGGTTGCGCCATGGCGGATTCGCTATTTACATGGCGGAAAGACTGATCGCTTCGTGTGCTGTTGCGCGTCCCTGTGTGTGTAATAAGCAGAGTGTACGCACATTGTGGACCCGCCTATAGGCACATATTACTAACTCTCTAAATAGCAAAAAAATAGTCGTTTTCAGTTCCTCAAAATAGCAACGTGCCAACAATGCACCTGAACACACCTGGTTTTCTGACCAGCACGCCCACGGGCGAACAGATGGACGCGAGTGCATTTGCTATCTAAACAACGTGGCGCTGGACGTGAAAATTATATTAGTAAAAAACACTTGCGATGCGTCTGGAGTTGCATTGCGCCGGGTGTATGCCAATGTTTAGATTTGATAACAAAAATACAGCTTGTAAAAAAAAATCCAAACAAATTGGGAAATCCATTTTTATGACAAACTTTTAACTCATAAAAACATACATTTAGGCCTAATATTTTCCTGCAAACATATATTGTCTACTTTATATCTATTTTACTTTTTTGTGTTTTTATGTAACTATTTTTCAGTATTTTCAGTTAATTTTACTGAATTTATTATTTTAAACGAGCAAACCAGCAGCCATATCACCCTGTAACCCAAGACTGGTTTCCCACTGAAGCTAAGCTAAGAGCCTGGTCAGTTCCTGGATGGGAGACCAACTGGGAAAACTAGGTAGCTGCTGGTAGAGGTGTTAGAGAGGCCAGCAGGGGGCGCTCACCCTGTGGTCTGTGTGGGTCCTAACGCCCCAGTATAGTGATGGGGACACTATACTGTAACAAGCACCGTCCTTCGGATGAGACGATAAACCGAGGTCCTGACTCTCTGTGGTCATTAAAAATCCCAGGATGTCCTTCGATAAAGAGTAGGGGTGTAACCCCGGCATCCTGGCCAAATTTGCCCCTGTCCATCATGACGTCCTAATCATCCCCATATATATAAGATTGGCTTCATCACTCGGTCTCCTCTCCACCATAAGCTGGTGTGTGGTGGGCGTTCTGGCGCAATATGGCTGCCGTCGCATCATCCAGGTGGTGCTGCACATTGGTGGTGGTTGAGGAGATTCCCCCTTCTATGTAAAGCGCTTTGAGTGCCTAGAAAAGCGTTATATAAATATAACAAATTATTATTATTATTTTATAAATGTATTGTCTTTTTGAAATATATTTTATGAAAAAAGAATCAATTAGGCCTACATTTAATTATTCAGTAAGAGTAATTTTTTGTGGCATTTTACATTAATTTTAAAATGACTGTCTCTACACACAGAGAAAATTTAACTGGTGTTAGAATTGTACCTTTAGGGGTACAACAGCTTGTCGCTAGGACAGTATCCTTAAAAGGACATCTTTGTACCTTTTATAAACACAGAAAGGTTCATAGTAGTACCATAACGTATTTGTACTCTAAGGTACTAATATGCACCTTTTAGGAGTAAAAAAGGTACAAATATGTCCTTTTTTTAAGGGTACTGCCCCAGCGACAAGCTGTTTTACCCCTAGAGGTACAATTTTGACACCCCTTTTCTCTGTGTGTACCCACTCTGCAAGACAGTCATTCGTACATCACTGTATTCTCTCTAACACACAGTCAGGCTTCACACAAACTACACACTGCCCCCGTGCAGATAATTATGTATAATCATGATAATTACAAACATTTACTGGACTCTTATTGAAGTCTGAAAAACATTGGCCACTGCTTCATAGGAATTTTCTTATTATCAAACTCAATTTCCTTGTAATAATCAAACGTATTACTTGCTTAACGATGCATGCTTCTAAAATGATTCTTTTGGTACTTTGATTGGTCTAAGTTTCAAATGAAGATTATTGAAATGAGGTCGATTGCAGCAGTGTGATTACTAAGAGCAAAATTAATCACACACAACTGGAGAGACATCACTGGCTAAAAGTGTCACAGATGCAAAAACTCACTTTCCAGGACGACACGCGACCTCCTGCTGGGAAGGAATCATGTTTATTTTCCGAGAAACTGCCTTTAGTGCACGAAAATATTTTTCATCCTTTTCTTAATTAGCCAGTAGGCTAAAGGTCTGAGGGGTACCATCAGCTCAATTCTGATCAATGAAGAGACATTTCCTCTGCCAACAGGAAGCCTATCTGCATTTGTATGAGTGTCTTAATGAGACATGAATAAAGCAAGAGCATCTGTGGATGGAACGAAATCATGAATGAGCACAGAAAAGTAAAGAAAAAACAAGACACTAAAAGAGGACCAAGCTGGGATAATTGCAACAATTTTTGCGAAAATTTTTTTTTCTCCTTCCAGGAAATGTTTGCAGAAATTACATGTATAATTTAACTGCAGGGGAAAGTGGGGTAAGATGAGCCAGGGGTTAAGTTGACCCACCTGCTTAATCTTGGCAACCGTACACTTTTATAGTCATGTGACCATATATTTTGGAACCACCCATCATTTCTGTGAAAAGGAGAAACACATGGGAGGAGTGGAAGGCTCTATATTGGTGATTTAGCAATGTATAAAACCATGCTTATCCTTTAGCTAAATATTAGCCTGAATTGGTAAGCTAGCTAGTTTTGTCCAAAATGGCAGCTATGGGCAGGGTTGCCATGTTTTCACAACAAAACCTGCTCAATTGCTACTCAAAACTAGGCCAAAACAAGCCGTTTCAGGGGAGGTTCCCCAATAAAAACCCACGTTTGGGGGGTAAAATATGTGTTTTTTGGCAGGGTTCCCTACTAAAATTTGCATTCCCGGAGCTAAATATCACATAATTGGGGTCGCTTCAAATCGCGGACCTGACAAACAGCCCGTGGCAACAGTGTTAAAGTAGCCCAGTTCCGCGGGTAACCCATGGACTTGGCAACACTGGCTATGGGGCAAAGTGAGCCAAATGATGCGGGGTAAATTGAGCCAGTATTTGAACTTACCCCACCACTGTAGTTAAGTTAAATCTCTTTAGTTTAAGTATAGTTTAATTGAACAATGTACAAGTACACCAAATCCTTCTCTGATAAGAACCAGATGTTTAAAGCGGCAGTGGCTCAGTGGTTCATAGGTCAGCGGTCTTCGCTATTTTTTTTTCAGGAGAGACACACCGATAGGACAAAATCAGTAGGAGAGCCACTTTTACCACAAAGTTTCAAAAGTTACATCCAGTCATAAATACCATGTCGACTTATCAGTCTGTCATCCCTGATCATACAATATGCTATGCAATAAATACAAAAGGTAGATAGTCATAATATATTTTTAATGTAAACTTCTTTTAGTGCTGTTTTAAACTAGATTATTCACACATTTTTCTGTTTAACACACGTTTTTAATATGTTTTATAATGTTATAATTTCACAGTAAATCACCAAATTAATGTAGAAAAAACAAAGACAATTTTAAATATTTGTTCAAGGGCATCTTTTTATGAATTAAGGCCAGTATCACTGATACTAATAGGCCTACTGATACTGTCTCTATGAAATAGACCCTCCCCCATTTTAAACATTAATTATAGCCATTCAACATTACAGTGGAATTGAAGGCTTTTTAACATTTATTAGGCTTCAAACTTCATTAGTAGTTAGTGCTGCCGTGACTTTAAGATCCGCCCCTGCCAAACATGACGCGGATCTGGCGCGCTATCGCACGCGTCCCATTACCTCACAACTCTTTAAGTTCATTTAAGACGCTATTTAACACATTTAAAACTGTTCTTCTGAGGATACTCGACAAAACGGACATTTAGGCATAATGCTGTGTGTATAGTGTGTTCAAGAGCGAAAGAGAACTGGATTCTGGCGCGCTGTCTGTGCTCATGATGCTGTCACGTAATGACCCCGGAAGTAATTGAAACTTCACAACTTTATTGTCCAACTCAAGGCCAGAAAATAAACGGTGACATTATTGATTATGGCACTTTGCCGCATCGATGCTGAATCGTACATGCCCCGCATTGCGATGCATTGCCGAATCGATTATTGTTGACACCACTATAACCCACACCACTCAACCTAGTTGACAATGCGTATCATATGCACGTAAAAAGTCATTTTGGCGTATAAATTGCACGATAAATATAAATTGTGTTGGATCTATAAGAGTACATTCGCCGTTAAAAGCTGGAAAAACAGCCAAAACTGACAACTCAGTGAGTCATGGGCGTAAGGGCAGATATCCTTTCTAGTCTGTATTTCCATCTTGTAATGCCGCTGTTTTTGGGTATTTTTTTATTAATTATTTGTAACAGAGCTTTTAATGGGTTATGTTATAGCCCTGCTTGTTTTTATGAAATATATGTAGGCTATTGACTGCATGATCATTTCACGTATTATGTACTGTTATGCGAGCCGCAGATTTAGCTGGTGCGAGCCGCGCAATGAGTAACACTGATGTAGGTTGTCTACAAAGGTTGGTGGTTCAATCCCCGGTTCCACCTGACCAAGTGTCGAAGTGTCCATGAGCAAGACACCTAACCCCAGCTACTCACGACGAGCTGGATGGCACCTTGCATGGCCATGGGTCTTTTGAAAGCGCCATATAAATGCAGTACATTTACCATTTAAAGGAACTATTTTTTTGTTTTTGAAAATATGCTAATTTTCCACCTCCCCTAGAGTTAAACAGTTGAGTTTTACAGTTTTCGAATACATTCATCCGATCTCTGGGTCTGTCGGTAGGACTTTTAGCATAGCTTAGCATAGATCATTGAATCTGATTAGACCGTTAGCATCTCGCTCAAAAATGACCAAAGAGTTTTGATATTTTTCCTATTTTCACTTTAAAATTCAACTTCCTATTTCACTTTAAATGAAAACCCTCTATAATGTGAAAAAGGATATTTATGTTAGTTATATAGTCCAAACATACAACACATCTTCAAACACTTGGCAGATCTAGTTCATTAATTAAGATTGGCTTTGAGTGAGCTAGACATGATCGAGAACAAACAAAAATAACAACTTTATTCAACAATTTCGTCTGGCCTGTGTCAGTCTCCTACGATGTCTTTACTACCTTTCTTGACCATGAAAGTGTTAATTTTATTGCTGTCTATGGAGGGGTCTGAGAGCTCTCGGATTTCATCCAAAATATCTTCACTTGTGTTCCGAAGATGAACGAAGATCTTATGGGTTTGGAACGACATAAAGGTGAGCAATTAATTACAGAATTTTCATTTTTGGGTGAACTAACGTTAACCCTTTAAACCCTCTGTCCATTATTTTGGGAGGATTGAATAGTTCATGTACTGTACATATTCAGTGCAGTCACTGTAAGCGGTCACAATCTTTTTTCCTTTTTTTAGGCGAAGTTACATTTATTGAGCGCTACAATTATTCTTCTTGCTGTGGAGAGTGGCAGATGAAAAAAAGAGAAGAAAGAGCTGGAGAACAAAAGCACATCCCTCCATCACACAGGATATGAAAGTGTTGCTTGATTAAACCAGGTTATGGTCCACAACCAAGCGGAAGTATCCATCAAGGCGCTCGCGCTCTCTCTCTCTCTCTCTCTCTCTCTCTCTCTCTCTCTCACACACGCACTTCACTCTTCTTTATCCTGATCAGCATGTGACGTACATACATACATGCTCACACATCAGTTAAGGTGCCTCTCACACACACACACACACACACACACACACACACACACACACACACACACACGCGCGCACACACACAAAAAACAAAAGACATTGATTTTTTTTATAAGAACCTCCTGACTCACTCTGTCGCAGGTGTTCTTTCATTTCATGTGTGTAAAGACGTCACACATGTCCCTTGCGTTCACACACACACACTAAAAATGTTTGTTGCTGTTGATGCATCAGCATTTTAGGCACATAAATGACTTTCTGTAAACAGGATTTTCATTTCTCGTCATTTCGATCACTCAATGAATCTATTCTTCTCCCTTTTCACACCCTCGCCCTGCTCTCTTACCAAAGCCTTTTGTTCCTTGTTCCTGTACAAAATTGCCATCAAAAGATGTGTGTCAGCCACAAAAAAACCCAGAAGAATAAGAGAACAAACAACAAGCCATTAAAAATCACTGCTGAGCCACAGCTGGTAAAGTTGTGTTTCATTTATTGAGGAAAGGAAAAATAAACCAAAAGAATCTCAGTCAGGATTCCAGTTCCTACGAGAAACCTTTTTGGTTCTGCTATGATAAAGTGCACTTACAGTTATCACACTTTCCATTAGAGTTTGAGTCCTGGTATTTCTCTCTCAGACACACAAACACACATTTTACATTTCTTTTGTGGACCTAAACAAAAATACACACATTAAAAGAGGGCAAAACAGACGGGTGTGTTTTTGCATACAAGGTGTGTAACTGTGAAAAGTGACAGTCTAATAGGTTCTCAACATATGTGTGTGTGTGTGTGTAGGGGGATTCGATCCACAGTAGTAAGAAGTTACAGTACTTTTAGTTTAGGCTACTCTAGTAAGTTCAAAATGACCCAGGTCTCCATAAGGGACCTGATTGAAATCATAAAATCTCCAACAAACACTCATCAGCTCGAAATGTCTTCATTTGCAACCATGACTTTCCCATGCGAATAATAGGTCCTTTTTAATAGAATCATTTAGTGTTTTAAAAATATAATGTCTACATAATATTTATGTACAGTTTCGTTATCCAGTTTGAAGGACTGTGAGAGTGTCCCACCACAATTTTGGCACATTTCTGTTCATTTTGATCACTTAGGAATCAAAAGAACAGGCATGGGACAAGAAACATGGTCTTAGTACCACACATGCTCCTCTGCTAGTGTTATTGGGGAACTGCGTATGAAAAATCACCCGTCCGAATAAATCACAGCATCCGTCGAGCCTCAGGAAACAACAGGGCAAGCACAAACACTGCATAGTCAATCTCATATTGTGTTGGTACACAGTGTTCATACATCTATATTGCATGTGGTGTGGCATTAACATATAATTACATATTATAATGATCTTCGAGGAGTGTGAAAATACAAGTACCACAGACTTAAATGGGCTCTAGAGCAATGGATGAATCTAGAAAACACCTACTTTTACATTGAAGGAGCTGTGAACGGACAGAAAAAAGACAAATAAATCATGTTTCAGTTCTCGACGGAGAATAAAACGGTAAATGACAATAAATCATTCATCTAATAATCAAACAAAAACATTAAAAAGCTACACAATGAAGAAACGGGAGTACCGATCAGTTGTTAGGGTTTCTGAGAGCTTCATTTTAAAAAAATGCGTAGCGTAAAACGAGCGTGGAATGTTCATCTTGTCCCTGTATTGCACTTTGTTTCCCTTCGGTGACTGTTCGAAGTCACTCTCCCATTTATATACTAAATTAAATCCCAAAAATCTGGATTATCAGTACATTTCCCTACTGTCTTCCCCATTTATTCGAAGACAGATGCTCTTCTATGTATATTATATAGTAAAAGCACTCTCAGATAAATGCCGCTCAACACAAAGTTGAAATAATTGTGCGCATGTTCTTATCGTAACGTCCTATCAGATACTTTGATGAAAACTTTTCATATCTGTGTCCAAGACTTTCATGTGTTAAAGGGATAGCTCAGCCAACATTTTTGAAAAATCTGTCATTGTTTACTCACTCTCAAGGCGTTCCAAACCTGCATAAATGTCTTTGTTCAGCTGAACACAAAGGAAGATATTTGGAAGAATGTTGGTAACCAAGCAGATCCCGGGCCCCATTGACTACCATTAGCCCCGTTTCCACCTAAATTTTCCCCCCTAGGCCTGTGCCTAAAGTACCATGCCGATTAGTCCGGTGACGTTTGACTGAAAGCGATTTTCTCCTCCTCATATAAGCTTAATAAAGCCTGAACCTCGTCGTCTGTCCCTCAGTCGTATTTTTTAAACTCCATTGTTGATTCGGATAGCAAACAACTCTTACCGCACACACGCAACAGACTTTTAAAAATGGTGGTTGAAATAAAATGTTGCGTGGACTGGAGTCAACCAATCAAAATGCAGCGTGAACTCAACCAATCAGCATGTTCAGTGCCCAAGTCCCACCCCCAAAAGTTCCCAAACTTTGAAAAAGTACTACCTCGCGAGCAGGGACTTTCTGAGGGGGAAATTGTTACCCGGAACTTCATTTAGACCCTTGTCCCTGTGGTCAAAACACACGAGTACCACCCCAAAGTCCCTGAAACGTGGAAACGCAGCTATAGTATTTTTTTCCAACTATGGTAGTCAATAGGGTTTGGTTCCCAACATTCTTCAAAATATCTTCTTTTGTGTTCAGCAGGACAAAGACATTTATAAAAGTTTGGAACGACTAAAAGGTGCACTGTGTACATTTTTGCGGCATCTAGCGGTGAGGTTGTGACTTGCAACCGCCCACCGCTCCTTTTGGAGCACGTAGAGAAGCTACGGTGGCCTACACAAGACAAAGATGTCGTCGTCTGAGACAGCAGAGAGTAGCTAGCGCTCTTTATAGAAGTTTGTCTGTTTAGGGCAACTGTAGAAACATGACGGCACAAAATGGCGACTTCACTTCACCCTCGGTGTATGGAGATAAAAAAGGCTCATTCTAAGGTAATAAAAACATAACAGTTCATTATGTAAGGTCTTTATACACCACTGAAAACATAGTTATCTATATTATATTGCATTTCTGTCAATAGATCCTCATAAATATTACACACTGAACCTTTAAGGGGGAGTAAATGATGACAGAATTTGCAGGTGAACTATCCCTTTAAAGGGTTAGTTCACCCAAAAAGGAAATTTCTTCCATTAATGACTCACCCCAATGTTGTTCCACACCCGTAAGACCTCCGTTCATCCTCGGAACACAGTTTAAGATATTTTAGATTTAGTCCGAGGGCTTTCAGTCCTTTGAATGTAAGTGTATGCACACTTTGCTCTCCACGTCCAGAAAGGTAATGAAAACATCATCAAAGTAGTCCATATGTGACATCATTTGGTTAGTTAGACTCGACGCCACAGTGACGCTGCGACGTGTTATCTGGTGCGACAGAGTTTCGTTTGTAGTCTGAGGGAGACGCACGCTGTAAAGAAGCTGTTCTACATTGTTTGTATTGCTATATTTTTTTAAAAATGGTGCGTAAGTGTGCATGTCCCGGATGCCCTAATCGCCAAAGATAACCAGATAACACATCACAGCGTCTTACGTCAGCAGCGTCACTGTGGCGTCGTGAACGCGGATTCAGACAAAGCCGGAAGAGAAGACAATGCTTAATAAAGTCTTAGTTTTTGTTATTTTTGGACCAAAATGTATGGTCGACGCTTCAAAAGAGTCTAACTAACCAAATGATGTCACATATGGACTACTTTGATGATGTTTTCATTACCTTTCTGGACGTGGACAGCAAAGTGTGCATACACTTACATTCAAAGGACTGAAAGCCCTCGGACTAAATCTAAAATATCTTAAACTGTGTTCCGAGGATGAACGGAGGTCTTACGGGTGTGGAACAACATTGGGGTGAGTCATTAATGGAAGAAATTTCATTTTTGGGTGAACTAACCCTTTAACACCTCAACGTAATGATAAAATGAAATGCCACGTCATCCAACTTCTAATAAAAGACCAGGGACCAAGTTGCAACATCTATTTAGGAGAAAAAAAGATGGAGTCAAATCATGGATTCAACTAAACTAAAGGGAAAAAATCTATGTAAGGCCATTACCTACATTGGAAGTTAGGTAACAACTGTGTTATATAAGAATGCAAGGGAGACAAAAGCAGCATCTCAGCCTTGCAATTCTGCCCTTTTTCTGTTACTGGAAGAGATTTCAATAGGACAACTGTTACATCTCTTGGTAACAAGACTGCAACTATTTCTGGATGAAAAGCAAAGTCACTTCAGAGCAGCTGCCTGCATTTACCGTCTAAATGCACACGCGCACACACACGTCTGGTTCACTATCTTTGTGGGGACTCTCCATAGACGTAATGGTTTTTATACTGTACAAACTGTATATTCTGTCCCCTTACACTAACCCTACCCCTAAACCCACCCATCACACAAAACTTTCTGCATTTTTACATGTTCAAAAAAACATCATTCTGTATGATTTATAAGCTTGTTTCCTCATGGGGTCCTGAACAAGTCCCCATGAGTTCAGGTTGAAGTCCCCACCGAGATAGAAAAACATGAACACACACACACACGTAACAGACTGCTCAGAATCATAATCCCACAACATGGCAAAATCCAAAACAAATTGTTACACAGTGCAAACAGTCCCTCAGATGACCAAGGCTGAACTAGGATGTGCGGATTCACCAGCAGCTACTGGGAAAGAGTTGTACGAATGAGGACCGATGGGTGGGCATCACAGTACAAAACATCTGAAATGAAGCCAGGGATCTTAAGCCAGGGATCAAGAGAGAGAAACCCTCCTCCTGGTTTCAGACACCCAGGATGAGAGGCACTTTCCTGGGCACTGAACGAACAGAAGCGGTGACGCTTGCTAAAGTACCAGGACTCATTGCTCCGTTTGTAGCTTTTTGATTCCTTCAAGTTTTCACAAGTATTGTAGTTGTATATGTTGTGATTTTTTTTCAATGTGTTGCTTTTGTGTTAATTATTGTCGTTTTGTTTATAAAGTGCCTTCCAGATGCAGGTGACTGACTTGAGGGTCAGTTTTGAGAAGATGTGTTTTATTCCCCCGGAGTGCAGCGAGATTGGGAGAATGGGATTTCTGGGAAA